>NW_020864055.1:0-48686 GCF_003713205.1 Coffea eugenioides
TTATTTAAATCAGATTGTATGTCCCCCTAGTATGTGAAAATACTAGTTGTCACTAATATTAACCAACTAAATAATTACAGATTTAATTGATTAATTTGACAAGAGATTAATAAGTCAAATTGCACATCGGGCCCTTGATATCCAATTAACAAAATAATCCCATGGAAATTAAAATAGAAAACATGCAAATATTAACAAATTAAGGAACACGTAAAATTAATTAGATCTCACAGATATTTGGGACTGCGTCTTCGCGTTGATCCTTCACTAGATGAGAAAATTAGCCACGCCTCATACGAAAATCTTCACACAATTCAATTGGATTTAAAGACATCATCTTTCTTCGATAATTGAGAGAGTGAATAACAAAGCTCTCGGAAGAAAATAAGAAAATTGCACAATAGAATTCAACAAACCAAAACAACTCCCTATTCTCTCCTCTGGAACATCCCTCGGAGAGAAAAACTACAAACTCCTCTATCCTCCTACGGAGCTTATTTTGAAAGAAAACTACAACTCACTAGCGTCTCGTCTTCTGCCATCGTTCGATATATATAAGGCAAGCCTTTAGTCTTCATAGCTTTTTCATAGTCTTTTCTCCTTGAGCCCACTACTCTACGTAGGGAGCAATTGGAAAAGCTACAATCATCAAAGCCAACATCTTGGCTAATGAGTACATCTCCCACCATAAGGACAGACTTTCTACGTGGTCCCCGTTAGATAATGAAAGAAAACATCATTCCAATTAATTCCAGCACAATCATCAATTCCTCTGCAATTATCAAAACGGAGGAGTCCACTGTAATCATCAATTCCAGCACAAATACACCCGTGGAACCTAGCTTGTATGTTCTTTAGAAACTTCCCACGTGTGGAGTATTTGTTGTAAGAAAATCTCTCTTTTCTGCTCCACTTCCTGAAATTGAGTCCAGATGCCAAATATAAGTATATGTTGACAATTAAAATAATATTTGGCATGGAAACAGGGAAAAATTAATAATAAAATTACTAACAATTAACACCTTATCAATTCCCCCCACACTTAAATCATGCTTGTCCTCAAGCATGGGAACAACTAAATTCAACAATGGCTAACTCTCATTTCATTTACTGCCAAGCTACGCTTATCCCAAAATCAAGTTTTAGTGGCTAAGTGTCAAGACATATTTCTCCCGGTTAGCTCCTGAAATCATAGACTCGTCCAATTCATGGCTAAGTCGTCTAAGAAATCAAAATATTAAACTAGCAAAAGTTAGCAATTGGGTCAACTGAAAATCAAAATCTCAACATTGAAGAACAAGGATCGGCAGGCCAACATAATCATAAGCTTACTTATTATTTTCTTTTCTCTCTTTTTTTTATTTATTTTTTTTTATAATAATTTTTTTTTCAATAAATGCTCAGTCCCAAGCTATTCAAGTCTTTTGACGTGAACTCTGACATTTTTAGATGAAAGAGCCCAGTTACTCAACTCTTCACAGCTTCAGGACTAACTACTCATATATATAGTCACTTTTTGACGCGAAAGTCGACACTTGTGGTGAAGACTCCCGGTTACTGGGTGACGACACTAGCGGAGTAGGGTCATTTATTAATCACAATTAAAGCACCAGAAAACCAGATAATTAAAGATCATGGCCCACGTCATCTCCTAATATGGAGAACTAAGATCAACAATTGCCTAATCCACACAACAATTGCTAGTAAAATATTTATATTGCCTAAACAATTTAACCACAATTTGCACCAAGTCATTAAACTCATGATATTTACCAAGATAACATGCTTTTACTTGCCACTTAAACTAAATTCATAGAATAAATCATAACCAGCAATAGACGAGTGAGATGCCACATTTATTCATCAAAACACTAGTAAGAAAGGCAGCAAATTAAAGAAACACCAATCAAAACTAAACCCAAATCCCCCCCACACTTAAATCACACATTGCCCTCAATGTGATAATGAAACAGTAAAAATAAGAAGAAGGACAACAAAACTCCCCTGAAGCTGGTGCCAGCTATTAGCACTTGTAGTTGGAGGAGGCGAAGCGGAGGTCAAAGGATCGGGATCGTGGTTTCACCATTCTTTCCAAATTGCACTCCAAACCACAATAGACAACAGTTGCTAACGAATAATGGAAACAAGAAATTCAAAGCACTAACAAATGAAAAATCAATTCAATGAACAAAATGCACACTGCATTCACTCGCAAGTTATACAGATATCTCAATACTTATAACAAATGCAATCAATAAACACTCGTGGTTCCAAACTTAGCCAAATGTAAAAGCACCTCCCAATTGAACAAACAACTGTAGCAAATTACCCACAGTTAGACACAAAGTACAGCAGATTAAACACAATTCGACCTAAAATATATATATATATATAATGATTAACGATTGGACATTCAATTCACAAGTCAATCTACTAAATAAATAAAAATCAAGCAAAGTAAAAAGAAACAAGCAAAGTAACACAGAAGTACCCAACTAAGGAGGAATAGAAATGTCAGGTAGTCCAAACACGCAAAATTTTCAAAAACGTACTGTAATAAAAATAATAAAAACATACTGCAATAATAAAATAAGAAAATAAAAAAAAATAATAGAAAGAGATTGAGGCAGGCGCGTGCATACGAAGCCAGTAGTGCGATGAAGGTGGTGGCTGTGAGAGAGAAGAGTTTGCGGCAGCTGGATCTGGTGGTGCTCGGCTTTCGGGGCTTCAGGCGGATCTTGGAGGCGGTGGCTATGGCAAGGGTGAAGGAGGTCAGATGAGCTGGTGGTCACCCTTGGCGAGGAGAGCCGAGGCAGCGGCGAGAAGAGCTGGGGTGGGCGGCGGTTGGGTGAGGTTCGCAGCCGAAGAAGAAAGAAAAAGAAAGGGACAGCGGCTTGGCTGCTGGTGGCGCGCAGGTGGTGGTTGGACGAGCGGAAGAGCTGCGATGAAGGTGCAGCGGCTGGCGGAGCTCGCGAGGAAGAAGATGAAGCAGGCAGCGGGGGAAAGAAGAAGAAAGAAAGAAAGGAAAGAAAGAAAAGAAAAAGAAAGAAAGAAAAAGAAGAGAGGAGAAAATGAGAGGAAAAAAAATAGTTTTTGGTCTTACATTTTTTTTTTTTAAGCATTCTGGACATTTGGCCGGATTTATGGCCGGATTTGCTGCAGAAAAAGCTGTTTTCTGCAGTTTTTCCTCCAAATTTGCTTGGCCAACCTTCCACATTCAACCTACTTCATGTTCTTTGAATAAAATTCAAATTTAATATGATCATGCATGAATATAACTTAAACATGAAACACTTTAAATGCATGAAATGCAGCAATTGAACATGAAAACTCCCTTTTTGCCTTAATATAAACACCCTTGCAATTGAGATCATTTGCATGAACTCTTGCCATTGCCACCTACAAAACACACAAACATTAATCGAAGAACTAAAACTTACTAAAAACAAGCCAACATGAAGAAAATTAGAGTTGAAAAGTGATCCAAGAAAACGCGGCTCAAGAAAACGCACCTCAAAGTGCGTTTTGTGAAGTCGCGTTTCTTCACCAAATTTGCAGCATTGAAAAACGCGACTACGTGAAAAAACGCGACTTTAAGTCGCGTATTTGAAGGCGCGTTTTTGGTTTCTGAACAGGCTGGAAAACGCGACTTGGTAGAAAACGCGACTTCCTATCGCGTTTTTAAGGCGCGTTTTCTTAATTATAGGCGCAGATTTGAAAACGCGATTCTATGAAAACGCGATTCAGTGGCGCGTTTCATTAAAAAACGCGTTTTCTGCTGCAAAATTTAGCAGAAATTCAACTTTGGAATAATTACAAATGATACCCCAATTTCCCAAAATGCATCATAGATCATTTCTATGTCAAAATAAACCATTCACGCACATGTAAAATGATCTAAACATGCATTCTAAACCTCTTTAATGCATCAAAAACCACAATTACTGAATTTGAGGTATTGAGATCTTTGATCAAATTTCGCCTTTTTTGCCTCATTTGGTCACTTTTCCAAAACCTTGAAGTTGGAACTTTAATGCGTGCCCTCTTCGCATGGGCACGCCATGATCACCTGTCCTGATCATAATAGAGAAAAATATCAAATTTAAGCAATACCCAGATGAGAAACGACATATTTAACGAATCGCACAACAAAAACCAACAAAATCAAAAATTGGGTTGCCTCCCAAAAGCGCCTTTCTTTAACGTCTTTGGCTAGACGGAGTCCAGAATTTGCTTAAACTAAGCAAATCGGGTCTTCCAGTTGCATCATCTCCACCCGTTCAATTGGAAATCCTTCATAATACGGCTTGAGACGATGACCATTCACCACAAATTTCTTCTCTGTTTTCAAACTTTGGATCTCTACTGCACCATAATGAAAGACATTAGTCACAACAAAAGGGCCAATCCAACGAGAACGTAATTTACCTGGAAATAGTTTCAATTTGGAGTGGTATAGTAAAACTTTTTGCCCACAGACGAATGTCTTCCTAGAGATCTGTTGGTCATGAAAGATCTGATTCTTCTCCTTATAGATCACTGCATTCTCGTATGCTTCATTTCGAATTTCTTCCAACTCTAGTAATTGTAACTTTCTTTGAATTCCGCCTTCCTCGATATCCATGTTGCATTGTTTGACCGCCCAAAATGCTCTATGCTCAAACTCGACCGGGAGATGACATGGCTTTCCAAATACCAATCGGTAAGGGGACATGCCAATGGGTGTCTTGTATGCTGTCCTATATGCCCATAGTGCATCATCTAGTCTCACACTCCAATCCTTCCTATCGGGTCGGACCATCTTTTCTAGAATTGATTTGATCTCTCGGTTCGATGTTTCCGCCTGACCATTTGTCTGAGGATGGTATGATGTAGAGACTTTGTGCAAGACACCATATCTCCTAAAAATTGCAGCGATCTTTTTGTTGCAGAAATGAGTACCCCGATCACTTACAATTGCTCGCGGCATCCCAAAGCGAACAAAAATATTAGACTTAACGAATTCTGCAACCACTTTGGAATCATTAGTGCGGGTAGCCTTTGCTTCTACCCACTTCGAAACATAATTTACAGCAAGCAATATATACAAAAAACCAAAGGAAGAAGGAAAAGGACCCATAAAATCAATGCCCCAAACGTCAAAAATTTCAACAAAATCATTGGGGTTTGAGTCATTTGATCCCTACGAGAGATATTACCCACTCTTTGACACTTATCACATGACTTACAAAATGAGTAGGCATCCTTGAATAGAGTTGGCCAATAGAATCCACTCTCTAGCACCTTACGAGCCGTTCTCTTCGGTCCAAAGTGACCTCCACATGCAAAAGAGTGACAATAGGCTAGAATAGATTGAAATTCAACTTCACTTACACATCTACGGATGATTTGATCAGCACCCCGCTTCCAGAGGTAAAGATCATCCCAAATGTAGAACTTTGCATCGCTCCTCAACTTGTCTCTCTTTGTCTTAGGCCATCCTGTAGGAAATTTGTCAGTGACTAGAAAATTAACAATATCTGCATACCAAGGCAAAGATGAGTTAATAGAAAATAAATGCTCCTCGGGGAATGCTTCTCTCAATGGAATGTCATCTTCGACGACTTGTACTCGACTCAAGTGATCTGCTACCAGATTCTCCGCCCCTTTCTTATCTCGGATCTCCAGGTTGAACTCCTGTAGCAACAATATCTACCGTATCAATCGCGGTTTTGCCTCTTTTTTGGTCAACAGATACCGCAAAGCTGCATGATCAGAAAAAATAATAACTTTAGCACCAAGTAAATAAGACCGAAATTTTTCTAAGGCAAAAACAACTGCTAAAAGCTCCTTTTCGGTGGTTGAATAGTTCAATTGACCTCCGTTCAAGGCTCGAGATGCGTAGTAGATAGCATGAGCTGCCTTTCCTAATCTTTGACCCAATACCGCACCCACTGCATAGTCGCTGGCGTCACACATGATCTCGAATGGGAGGTTCCAGTCAGGGGGTTGGATAATAGGTGAGGTGGTCAATAACTCCTTTAACTTATTGAATGCCCCCTTACATGTTTCATCAAATTCGAAGGATACATCTTTTTGCAAAAGTTGGAACAGGGGTGCTCCAATTTTCGAGAAATCCTTGATGAACCTTCTATAGAAACCTGCGTGACCCAAGAAAGAACGAACTTCCCGCACACTCGCGGGGTAAGGTAAAGTAGATATAACATCTATTTTTGCCTTATCAACCTCAATGCCTGTAGATGATACAACATGACCCAAAACTATCCCGTGTTCAACCATAAAATGACATTTTTCCCAATTAAGCACGAGATTAGTTTCTATACACCTTACTAAGATCAATTTCAGGTTATCTAGACAGTTTTCAAAACTTTCACCATATACACTGAAATCATCCATGAAAATCTCAATAATTTTCTCAACATATTCTGAAAAAATACTTACCATGCATCTTTGGAAGGTAGCAGGTGCATTACATAATCCAAATGGCATCCTTCGGTATGCAAATGTTCCAAATGGGCAGGTGAAAGTAGTCTTCTCTTGGTCCTCGGGTGCGATGGCAATTTGAAAATAACCTGAAAATCCATCCAAGAAACAATAGTAAGCTCGACATACTAATCGCTCCACCATCTGGTCAATGAAAGGGAGGGGGAAATGGTCTTTTTTCGTGACGGCATTTAGCTTTCGGTAATCGATACACTGTCGCCATCCGGTGGGCTTTCGAATTGGTACGAGCTCACCCTCTTGGTTTGATTCCACTGTCACCCCTGCCTTCTTCGGGACCACCTGTACTGGACTTACCCACGGGCTATCTGATATTGCAAATATAATTCCAACGTCCAGCAGTTTTAAAATCTCTTTCTTTACGACCTCCATCATGAGAGGATTTAATCTCCGTTGAGCTTGCCGTACGGGTTTAGCATTCTCCTCGAGTCGAATTCGGTGCATACACACCGCAGGGCTAATTCCCTTGATGTCGGCGATGGTCCATCCTATCGCCTGCTTTTGTTCCCTAAGAACTCGAAGTAGTTTCTCTTCTTGAACCTTTGATAAACCCGCGGAGATGATCACTGGAAGTGTCTCCCCTTCACCTAAGTATACATACTTTAGGTGTTTCGGCAGTGATTTTAGTTCCAAGACAGGTGCCTGCACCACAGATGGAAGTAACCTTTGGTGAGGTTCGGGTATGAAAATCGGTGCAAGATCATACCTTGTCTTCGTGGTTGGTAACGTTTGCAACGATCCAATCACGCATTTAAGCTCTTCACTCAACTCTACCCTAGAGGTCGTTTCGGATTCAAAGTGCCTGGTCAGGACGACCTCTAGTTCATCCCTACCTTCAATTTCAAAAATCTCCTGTATAGCAGGGTCAATAACATTTACCGAGAAAACAGAGCCAATATTTGAATCGGATGGATATTTCATGGTCTCAAAGATGTTAAAGTGAACAATCTCACCATCAAATTCCATAGACAAAGTACCCTTATTAACATCAATTTTGGTTCGGGCTGTACTCAAAAAGGGTCTACCTAACAACAAAGGTGACGGATCACGGGAGTGTTCATCCTCCATGTCGAGCACATAAAAATCAGCTGGAAAAACCAATTCATTAATTTTTACCAAAACATCTTCAATCAACCCGTCAGGGTATGCATTGGTCCTGTCAGCTAATTGAATTATTATCCCAGTCTCTTTCAAAGGGCCTAAGTTTAAGGAAGCATAAATGGACTTTGGCATGACATTAATTGAGACTCCCAGGTCTAACATGGCCTTTCCAATCAAAGTATTACCTATCCTACAAGGAATAGTAAACATACCTGGATCTCCGCATTTCGGTGGAAGCTTTCTTTGTAGAATTGCTGAAACATTCTCCCCAACTATAACTCGTTCATCCCCCTTCAACCGCTTGCGGTTGGCACACAGGTCCCTCAAAAATTTTGCGTACCTGGGTACTTGTTTAATCGCATCCAGTAGGGGTATGTTGATCTCCATCTTGCGAAAGATCTCCAGGACCTCTTTTTCCTTGTCTTGCTTCTTTGGTTTCTCTAACCTGCTAGGAAAGGGAGGTGGATTAGTTTTAGCTGTAGGAATTGGGTTCGAGGGTACCTTTGCATTTTTGTCGTCTCTGCCCTCCTCTTCCAATTCTTTCTCAATCCGTTCCTCGTCCTTGTTTTTAGGAATCACCGGTTCGGGTCCTTGAACTTCCTTGCCACTCCTTAAGGTCATTGCGCTTACATTCTTTGGATTCGCCTCAGGTTGAGATGGCAACTTTCCTTGAACTTGGGACTCCAAACGGTTGATTGTTATAGCCATTTGATTCATTTGATTTTGCAATGATTGCACCTGTCCCAGTTGATTTCTCATGCTTTGCAGGTCTGAATCCGTCTTTTGTTGATTAGCAAGTAATTGCTTCATCATCTCTTCCATGGACGGACTTGAGTTTGAAGGGAGTGGTGGTGGTGGTAGGCGAGGATGATACTGCTGTTGGTGCCCTTGCTGTCTATTTGGCACAAAGTTAGACTGCCTATTTCCTCCATAGCTAAGGTTGGGGTGATCCCTCCAACCAGGATTGTAGGTGTTTGAGTACGGGTCGTACTGCTTTCTTGGCGCGGGCGCGTGGCCAGCCATGTTCACCTGTTCTGTAGTTTCTTCTTGAACCAGTGGACACATTTCCGTAGGATGACCCACGGCAGTGCACACCCCACACACTTTGACTTGTGAAGCACTCCCCACAGCTAATTGTCTTACGAAAGATGTTAATTCGGAGATCTGCTGTTGGATAGAGGACGTTTCCACCTCATTCACCCTACGCGTCGGGATGTCCTCTCTTGAACCAAACTGCTGTGAGTTCTCAGCCATCCCTTCAATCAACTCCCATGCTCCTCGAGGGGTTTTGTTCACCAACGCCCCTCCACTTGCAGCATCGATTATGCTTCTGTCCCTAAAAAGCAACCCCTCATAGAAATATTGAATGAGCAGTTGCTCACTTATCTGATGTTGAGGGCATTTGGTGCACAGTTTCTTAAACCTCTCCCAGTACTCATAGAGAGACTCGCTTGGGTGTTGTTTGATACCACATATCTCCTTCCTTAGGCTCGCAGCTCGAGACGCAGGAAAGTACTTGTCCAAGAATTTTTTCTTCAGTTGGTTCCACGTGGTGATACTACCAGGCGGTAGGTAGTAGAGCCAGTCTTTTGCGGAATCCTTCAAAGAGAAGGGGAAGGCCCTCATCTTTATTTGCTCTTCAGTAATTCCCGGAGGCTTCATACTGTTGCAAACGACGTCAAACTCTTGCAAGTGCTTGTAGGGCTCCTCACCTGGTAGACCATGAAAAGATGGCAAGAGATGAATTAGACCAGATTTTAGTTCAAAGGGAGTGTCATCATTTAAATGTGGAAAACTAATGCACAAGGGCTGCTGATTTAAATCAGGAGCAGCCAACTCCCTTAGTGTTCGTGCATTTGCCATAGTGACTTCCTCTTGGTCTGAATCACTTGAATTGTCACCAGACAAATTTGTCGGCTCAACCTCTGGATCAAGTTCCTGAGGTGCAATATCGTATTGCTCCTCCCTGAGCCGCCTGGTTTCTTTCCTCGTTCTACGCGCGGCCTTCTCTACTTCAGGGTCGAAAATTAATTCGCCTGTACGAGAAGAGCGAGGCATAAACTAGAAAAATACCAGAAAATTAGAACAAAAATGAACTTAAAAAGAAACAAATAATTAACGCCAGTCCCCGGCAACGGCGCCAAAAATTGACAGGTGTCGAGCCTGTGCAATAATAAATACCTACTCGAGAAAAATGAATTTTCTGTGTATAGTAGTGAGTAGGGTCGAATCCACAGGGATTGGGAAAAATTCGATTCTTTTCAAGTTCGGGACACGGGGGATTTTTATCAGAAATAAACTAAAAATAATTAAACAATTTAACTAAAAATAATTAATTAATTTAACCAAAAATAATTAATTAATTAATACAATTGTAAATAGCAATTAAATAAATGATAAATAAATTCTAGCCAAGGATACAACTACGCAGACACAATCCATTCATCCGATCATTGATGCAAAGAAGGTTCACTTAATTTTATTAACAGGTTAGTTATAGTCGCCGATAAACTCTAACGACCAGCTTTTCCATAATTTATTGATAACCAAGGTACGACCGCTGATTACCCCTAACCAGGAAATACTCCTAGGTACGACCGTAGGAACTAATTTCCTAATTGCATTAAAAACTAGAAAAGCCTAACCCAAATTAATAACACGCTACGAGGGTTATTTAAATCAGATTGCATGTCCCCCTAATATGTGAAAATACTAGTTGTCACTAATATTAACCAACTAAATAATTACGGATTTAATTGATTAATTTGACAGGAGATTAATAAGTCAAATTGCACATCGGGCCCTTGATATCCAATTAACAAAATAATCCCATGGAAATTAAAATAGAAAACATGCAAATATTAATAAATTAAGGAACACGTAAAAACTAATTAGATCTCACAGATAATTGGGACTGCGTCTTCGCGTTGATCCTTGACTAGAGGAGAAGATTAGCCACGCCTCATAAGAAAATTCCCACGCAATTTAATTGAACTCAAAGACATTTATCTCTTACTAATAATTAAAAATAAGAATTATATTCTCTGTAGTCTAATACAATCAAAATAGTCTCATGGAAGAGAAGAAGAAAAACTCCGCTGCGGAAATGTGCCGCTCTCCCACATATAAAAAAAACCAAATCGAAACTTCACTCCACGCTTACAGAAGAAAACATTCCTTCCCTACCTAATCAACTCCACCGAAAACAAAAGCAAAGCCAACTATGGTTTGTCGGTTTCTCTTTTGACCAAGTGCACACGTTCACAAATAAGAAAGCAAGACCACAAATGTGCAAAGAAAGCAAACTTTAGACAATACAACTTATTTGCGGTCCCCACCAACTTTGATATTTTGTCTAGCCAAATTGAATTCCCAAATGCAATTCCATTCTTCTTCGTTGGTTTGCACCGGAATTGTGTAAAGCTTCACAATAATCTTCTCAAGAGGTTTCTGCTCCAATTTCTGAAATTATATCCAAATACCAAATATAAATATATTTTGACAATTAAAGCAAATTAAAGCAATATTTGGCAATGATAAAAAGGAAAATTAACAATAAAATTACTAACAATTAACACCCTATCATTATTTCACTTTTTCTGAAAATCCCTCTCAACGAATTTCCATTACCACTTCTTAGATAAATCAAATATTTTCTTTTATCAGTTTTGTATATTAGCATAAGTTTTTTTCTAATGTTTTTGCTTGGCTTTATGAGAATTTGCATGAGATAAGTCATACTTCTTTTATAGTAAAAAAATAGAAGATTAGGGAAAATTTGCTTGGTGTTTATTTTCTTTTTGTTTTTTGTTTAAAGAAGAGCATTCGTGAACCTAAAATGGATCTGACCAATATTTTTTACCTTCTCTTAAGTAATGGCCATTCACTCTTTGAATTTGTACAGTGGTTGCTAGTAAGTTTGTGTGTGTGTATATATTCTCTGTGTGTATATGTATATATATATGTATAATGTATATACATATATATATGTATAATGTATATACATATATATAAGTATATATGTATGTATATATGTATATGTATGTATGTGTATAACATTGAAGATTGTTTCACAAGGTAAAAAGGGAAGAAATGATAAACTAATGAGACGTCAAAACACTACTGTTCTTAAAGTTTTAATTGCTCATGGTGCATTTAGTTGTTTGCTTATGAGTTGTAGCAATTTACCCCTAGAATAGAACAAGAAGAACAAAGTAGATAGCTAGTCTAATTGTTCTCACTTAGAATTAATCAAATACAAAAGCTAGTTTAATTCAATGAGGCATAATTATTTTTGTAGGAAAAGTGTTTTTCTATGACCACATAATGACTCATTCATTTTGCGCAGCATTAGCTTACAAATAACCACCTTTGAAGCATGAAAGGTTTTCAAAATAGAGCTTTTAATAAACCAACCTATTTCCGAACATATTCATGTTCGGCTCATTCGAATTTGGAAAAAAGCACAATCATTTCATAAATGAATTGAATTCAAGCATAATATTATGCTCCTTTAATAATCAAGTCGAACACGAGCTTGTTCATGAACACATATATAGATATAAATATAAATACATTTAATATTATTAAATTTATATTATATGTTACTAAAGAGTAATTATACATAAATTAGCATTATTTATTTTTTAAAAATAATAAATAGAATTACACTTATTCTACATAATGTATTATTTATTAAAAATATAATTAAATTGTCTTCAAAATCAAATCGAGCTCAAATTTGGCTCATATAGTTTAACGAGTAAAACTTGAACTCGAACTCGAATTCGAACCCGAACTCCAACTCTAATATTTGTACAAATAAAGGAATTGAATTCGAACAATATTTGAAATTCATTAATATTCGAACCGAACTCGAATCCTGTTAGTTGAATATGCAAATAAAGCCTGAACACAGAACACCAGACTCGTTAAAAAGTAGTACGGCAAAACATTTCCTCAAAATGCTGACTATTACGAGTATCTAGCCCCAAATCCACTAGTGCACAGAACTAGATCCGATTCACTAACAAAGCCCGAGACCTAAGTGATCCAGACAGAATCCAAATCTGAATGTAGAACTGGACAAACTTGGACCTCTCTGGACATGATCTAACAATGGATCAGGCTCGGGTCAAGCCAAGATCCGATACCAAATCATAGTTCATCACTTTGTTTTGTTTGTCCCAAATCCATTTGTATATTTCAAATCTCATTAGTGTATCTTTCAAAGCTAATTTTTATATATTTTCATATTTTATTTATACATTTTGAGTCATATTTGTATATTTAAAAATTTTATTTACAAACTAATCCAACTGCAGGTTTAGATGCATAATACATGACCTTTTTTCAAATTTCAAAATTTTTTTTGCTCATATTTCATGTTGAGTTGCCTTGAATTAGATCTTCAACCCCCGCTGAGCTGTACGGGGGCTTATGTTTAGTCTGTAAACTATTCCGATTACAACCCTAATAAAAATCTGATTTCCCCCAAGTTGTTCTTGTTTGTTCTTCTGTTCCGTTGCATCTGGTATAACATTTCATATATTTACCTGCTTGTGTAAAATATTGGGCTAACCATGTAAACCATATTAGATTGAACAAGTGTCTAAAGTACAGCATCCTCAACGTTAGAAAAATCAACTAAATTTGGCGATGTAGTGTAATAATATTTAATATTATATGAAAACAGTACAATATTGATATCATTATTGATCCCTCTTGTTTTTGGTCGCTCTTATTATATATATATATATATATATATATATGTATGTATGTATTTTTTTAATTCTTAAAAATGTATTGGTCTCTCCTGTTTGGATTCTCCTCAAAAGTTATACTTTAGTTAAATTTAAGTACTTCGTCAAATCACAAATTCCAAACATCATATACTACAAAAGTCACTAACGCAAAGGAAAAAGTCTGCGTTGGTTAGAAAGGTATTTTAAAAAATGATTTTTCTCATCATTTAAATTTTGCAAAAAGATCGCGAGGCAATCCCAACTGCAACAAATCTCAGCATTGCTTAGTGGCTTGCTCCGTTCTTGCCTGATCCTTGCTAGGTTCCATGACTTTGAATTCTGGTCTAGCCATGGATATTCTGTTGGTGTTGGAGGCTATCTGTTAAGTTCATGAATAAAGGATTATGTCACACATTGATTCGAAAGATAGAAAAAGAGCACTTAATATATAAATAAGGACTCGAAACCTAATAGTTTAAACTTTTGAGTCAAAGATGAGTTCCTGACTTACATACTGAATTCTTAGGTGGACTCTCTCAAAGTGTTTTGTCCTAATAAGTAGTATCAGAGTTTCAAGTTGCAAGACTGAGTTGCTAAAGCACTTAAATCCTAACAAACTGGTATCAGAGCGAGGTTCGTAATTTGATCCTGATTGATAGTGAAGGATGGGAAGTCGAAAAGTATGAAAACACTTGACAGTGAATCTAGACAGGTAATTCAAGAGTCAAGAAAAAAGTAAAGTCCAATGCTAATTTTAGATGTGAATCGGTGGAGACTTGTTCACAACTCCAATGGTTGATACTTCATCCCGAATAATTTTTAAATTCGGATTATATTTTTTAGATGGTGTGGCATGTATTCTAAAGAAACAAAGGGATCTAATTTGCAAGTGCCAAAAGACTTTAACAGTTACGAGTTTTTTATTTTAGGTGGAGTCTTGAAAAACACACATGGCGAGACAATCCTAAATATGGGAAGAAGTATGGTGATTTTATCACTTAATTGCCTTAATGGTTAGAAATATAACTCATAGAAGGAAATCTTGAATTGCAAGTGGTTGTGAGAAAAAATCCTACAAAAAAAGATGGTGAATTGAAATATCTTCTCACGAGTCAACTGAAAATTGGACTCAGGGTAATTACACATATTCATTTGTCGATTGAATCAATTTAATGTCAGGACTATATTAATTCGGATATGTAGTTTTGTATCATATTATTTGATAGTTGAAGATAAATTGTTGTTAAAAAAATATTCACCAAGGGGGAGATTTGTTAGAAAATTAGTTTAATTTCTTTTAAGCAGATTTCTTAATTTGTGTGAAAATAACTAGTTTCCTAATTTGTTTTATTTACTTGAAATGGTAGTCAAGGAATTTTCAATTTTGATTAGGATTTAGAAGTTATTTATTATTTTTTACAAGTTTAGAAATTAGTATTGGTTTCTTATTGTTATTTAATTTTTTGGCCAAATGATATTCTCTATAAATAGGTGGGTTGGCATATTATACAAGAAATACACAAGGAGTACACAAGGACAACATGTAACCTTATACATGAAGTGAGAGAAGGTTCTTGTGAGATGAGATATGGTATACAAGAGTTGAATTTGGGTTCAAATTGTATTTTTATATAATATTTTTCTCTCATAACAAAGAACAGGTTTCTCTCCATGGACATAGACTCAATGATGGAGGTGAATTACATTAAATATTGTGTGTCATTTATCTTTCATGCTTATGGTTTATTTATAATTAAATTATTATGTACTTGATATTTCAATAGTTGTGTGTTCTACTTCTGAATCCTAATAAGGGATATCAGAGTTTCAGATTGCAAGATTGGGTTACTCGTGGACCAATAAAAATTCTCTTCTTGGTGGTGGATTGAAGTATCAAAGTGCTAAGGAATTTAGTTAGTATTGGATCAGTTCGCCATGGGTTTGGCAGAGTATCTGATTGGTGTAAGACCAAAGAGTCAAAGATTGATAGGAGTTCAGAATCCAATTTGAATGTTGAAGAAGAGTGGGTCTATGATTGGAAAAAAAGGTGACTTTAGGTATTAAAATGGATTTGCGTTGAGTATTGAAGTAGATTCGGAGAAGAGCCACTAAATTTGGATTTAATGTAAGGGGTTACTCATGAAAGGGGAGATTTATTAGATTCATGAGTAAAGAATTATGTCCTGCATTGGTTCGAGAGTTGGAGAAAGAGTACTGAATATGCAAGTAAGAACCCAAAACTTAGTAGTTTAAGTTTTTGGATTAGATTTGGATTCCTAACTTATATACTGAGTTGTTTAGTATAATCTCTCGAGATGTTTCTCGAACACTATCTTCTATGACAGCTTGAGCCGTTGCTTGCAATGTTTCTATGATGCAGAGTCAATACTCACAGAACTTTATCACCTCTGGATATGCCCTGCTAGCCCCGCTATAATTTGGGCAATTCCATAATGCTATACATGTGCGGTTTATTAACCCTCAACTTCCTTGACATTTCCAGTGAAATAGAAAAGTATCAGCCTCTGGATATGCCCTGCTATAATTTGAGCAATTCCATAATGCTATACATTTGCGGTTTATTAACCCTCAACTTGCTTGACATTTCCAGTGAAATAGAAAAGTACATGATAGTCGGCTGATTTAGCTGACATGGACTTCCAATAACCATCTTTCAAGGACAAATTTTGCAATGTTATGATCAGTGTGGGAGTCAAGAACTTAATGCAGGGTGGCTATTGACATTCATTATCAAGAATTTAATGCAGGGTGGCTATTGACATTCATTATCAAGTCTACAAATCATTTGCTTTGCTTTTTCTCAATTTTACAATAGAGCAAAAGAAATTCATCACATTTAATTAAAAAAAGGGTTATTATCACTTTACCCTCTTAACGTTTGGTGCTACTATCAATTTCCCCCTTAACGTTATCTTTTAGTCACTTTACCCCCAAGACTAACGGTCAAATTTAACGGAGTTTGTTAATTAAAGTGAAAAGACATGTTTAACCCTTAAAATGATTATCATTTTACCCCTATAAACTATAGTCTCATTATCAATTTACCCCATAGAATTATTTTTTAGGCAATTTATCCTACCATTAAACCAACTTAGCAAGTTAAAAAACTTTAGAAGCAAATACCCTCCTCTTTGCATAATAAATATAATAAAAAATTTAGAGTGACTCTTCTTCTTTTTAGTATCAAGAAAAAAAGTTAAAGAATTCATTTCTTTCTTCTTGGCAACCTTATTAATATTGAAAAAAATAGAAAGATAGAGAGGGGGAGAGAGAGAGTTCAATTCTTTTTTTAAAAATTACAAATAAGAAAGAATTGAATATTTTTATTATTTTAAAATTATTTCACTTTTCTATTTACTATCAAATTCCAATCCTAATCTCGACAACCTTAAAGTAATACGACAATGTTATACTTTTCTTTATTTTCTTTCTTTACAAAATCTAATTTTCCGTCTCCTTATTTCCCATCATTTTTTTCTTTTTTGAGTATTAATAAGTGTGAAAAAATGAAATTTGAGAAAACCCTTTTATTTTTATATTTTTTGATCTCTTAAAGCGAAAAAAGGAAGAATAATCATTCCAATTTTTTATTTTTAATTATATATAAAAAGGGTAAATATATTTAAAATTTTTTGACCATACTAGTTATATTAACGACAAAGTAAAATGCCTAAAAAATAATATTAGGAACTAAAGTGATTGTATCACTATAATCTAAACGAATAAAGTGATAATAACAACGTAGTAATGCTATAAAATAAAAGGGTATTTTTGTCCAAAATTTCTTCATATATTGAGTTGAATTACTTATGAGGATAAAGTGATTAAAAGATAACGTTAGGGGGTAAACTGATAGTAGTGATATAGTTTAAGGGGGTAAAATGATAATAACCCTTAAAAAAATTGAAATTTAAGTAATTTGAGACCATGAGTTAACTGCTATCCAAAATAATGGTTTAATTGATGGCTGACTTGGCACATCGAGTCAAGCATGAGGAGAGATTTAGCGGCTAATCCAGATCATTATCTCTAAGTTTTATACTTTTTATATGAACACACTCTTTTCTTAGTGGTCTGAAGGCACAAAAAGGGAGCTTTTTAATCCATGCAAATCTCTCTTTGAATTACATCGTTGAGCCAAACTGGAACCATTATCCTGGTTTATTTTTAAATATTTTTGAATATAAACACAGTAGTTTGTTCTCCCCTAGAGTTTGATCCTCCTTGAGTTGGAGGTAATCTGCAAGCATTATCTTTGAGTCTTCATTTTTTTGTACATATATAAACACAGTGACACTTTTTATATCACATAAATACAGTGATTTGCCCTCCCATGGAATCTCACCCTTGAGTTAATCTTGAAACATTATCCTTCAGCTTTAATACTTTTTTTTTTTTTGAAGAAAAAATGTCCATTCATTGCATATCAGCAAGAGCAGCTTTAATACTTTTAATGTAAGTACATTGATTTGTTCTTGGTCCCAAGGCATATAAAAGGAGCTTTTCGCTGCATGCAATTCTCTGCTGGATTACGAGGTGTAAACACTGCTTCATCTCATCTCATGTTGGATATTTTAATAAAAAAATATCACATATTTATTTTGAATTCAAATTCAATAAATTACAAATTCTTTAAATAAATTTTCAACTACAAATTGAAACATTCAAAAGTGTAACTTATGAGATTTATGTCTTGCATTTGTAACTTATGTAATGATTAGGTTTTATGAATTCATTTAGTGAATTCTTTACCGTTATACAATGAACTTAGATCTTTTTAATTTGTAGCTGAAAATATGAGGTATTTATTTCACTTAATGTTAGTATTTAATACTCCTAATTTCTCAGCCTATAAATGGAGATTTCTAGCAACCAAAACAGACATATACTTTGATATCTCTATACTATCTTCTATTTTTCTTTCACTATCATTAGAATTTATAAGGTAAAGAATAGTGTTGTGTAAGATTTTTATCTTACTCCAACAGTGTAGATTAGAGTAGACTACTGTGAGAAAAAGTTGGGCTGTTATATTTTAAAGGCAACGTGTTAAGACCTATTGCATCAGAGGATACTCTGTAAGGACGCGAATTGTCTTAAAGAGAGCAACCTAATCTGCGTCTCAACCTACACCAAATTAACTTTTTATTACAAATTATTTTTATTTTTTAATGCAATATTGGGGTATGAAATTTTTGTTAATTTTCTTCTCAAATTCTATTGGAGAAATATTTCTAACTAATGTGATTATTTTAGCCCAGAACCAACACCTTATCTCAGAAAAGGAAGTTCATCTCAAACCAACTTCTTGATCAAATTTAAAAAAAAAAGCACATATGCAAGGCACATGCATGATGAGGACGAACATCCTTTGCCAAGAACTCATTGGTGCTAATTTTCTAACAATTTTAGAATTTTCTCCCAAATACAACCATGAGGAAGTACTGTTCCCACTAATCTATAGTTTTTGGACAAATTACACATGGTTGGTTTTAATTTCTTGTTATGGATTTTTTAGAAGTGCGATAGATATTTGTCGATTTATATTTAAATGTGCTGAATAGGCACTTATTGAAAGAACTTTGAGCAGTGAGTTTTTTTAAAAGAGTAATTAGTTTAGTAAAAAAAATCTGTATTACAAGAAGTGCAAAATTGTGATTGTATATATTCACGTGATTAGTTATGTATAATTTAGATATGTTTGCACGTGCCCCAGCACGTTTTTGAAAAATCCATTAACAAAAAGATGAAACTTTAGTGGATGCGAATTAAGCACCGAAATGATCAGGAATAAAGAGGGGAGGTGCAAAAAAGAAATTAAATCTAGGCTACTCAGCGTGTTGGTGGTATAACAATTTTGGGACGGCACAAAAAGCTGTGGCCAAAACCACAAATGTGTCAGGATAGGGAATAAATAGTCTGAGACGGTGACGTTTTGGGCTAGATTAGGGCTAAATTGAGGGAATAAGTGGAACGGTGACGTTTTGTACTAGTTTAGAGCCAATTAGATTGTATAAGTAGAACGGCGACGTTTTGGGCCAGACTTAGCACCTGATTGGTAACTGAATTAGTTAGAGGTTGTTAGCTGTCCTATTTGTACTCGACGGATTGGTGAGAAACGACATGCAAGAAATTAACAGAAATTCAGATTGTTTTCTCAACTTTCTCTCTCTATCCTTTCTCTCCCAACTCTCTCTTCTCTGTAAATCTCCTTCTTCTTCGTATCTTTCCTATCTCCCTAATTCAATTCCTTCGATTATGATCTCTGGACCTTGACAAAGTGGTATCAGAGCTCGCGAATCCTTGGAACTGGTACCAATGGCGGAAAGCACCAGGTTCAAGACCCTTGAGGAACAAATCAAGAAATAAGAATTTAAGCTTCAGGAGGTGGTAGAAAGCTTCCAAGCTTCGCACCTCCAACAACAACAGATGCGGGAGGAGCTGCGAGCAGAAATGGAAGAACGTACCAAACGAGTAGAAGGAATGGTGGCCGGATTGAAACAAGAATTCAGTGCCTTCATGAGAATGATGATGGAAAAGGAGAAATGGGGGCCAGAGGCAGGGAGGCATCCAAATGATCAACCGCCACTGCTGCCGACTCCGCCGCCCATCCAGAGGTTGCAGCCTGGACCCGAAGGCTCTAGGAACGGAAGAAGGGAGGCAAGTAAGGTGACAATTCCTAATCCCCCAAAAATTGACTTACCACTGTTCACGGGAGAAAATCCAAGAGATTGGATCAGAAAATGCAACAAATATTGTGTAAACTATCAAATACCTGAGGAACAGAGGGTGGAGGTGATAGAGATGTATCTGGAAGGGAAGGCGGACAGATGGTTCCAGGGGGTCAAAATGGAGAAGCCTGGGATATCCTGGGAAATGTTTGGAGAACTACTGTGTAGAAGATTCGATAACAAAATAGGGAAGGATATTGTTGAGGAATTCAATAAACTGCACCACGTTGGGAAGGTGGAAGAGTATCAAGAGCAGTTTGAGGAGCTTAAAGTCCTTATGACCACTAAGAACCCCTATCTGAGTGAGGAGTATTTTATATCCAGTTTCATCAGTGGATTAAAGGATGAAATCAAGACCATGATTAAGATGCTGAGACCTACTACCTTGTCAGAGACCTTTGAGTTAGCCACTTTACAGGAGAACGCATTGAACTTGCAGTCGAGGCACGCCAAGGAGAGTGGTAAAACGGCCACAGAAAATAGGTTTGGGATTTCCAGAAATTTCTCTCAAACACAGAATCACATCTCACAGTACAAAGTGCCCTCAGTCAACTCTTTCAAGAACACTCACCTCAAAGGCAGGCCTGTCTCTGCTACAGAATCTAAGTCCAGGAGGATTTCACCCCAGGAAGTACAGTACAGGAGAAACCATGGACTCTGCTTTAAGTGTGGAGAAAAGTATGGGCAGGGTCACCAGTGTAAACTTGGACACTTAAACTTCCTGGTTCATGACGAGGAGGAGGATTCTGAGTTTGAAGATGCAGTGGGGGAGCAAGATGAGGCTACGGGCAACCCAGGGGAGGTCATGGAGATGTCCCTGCACACTCTATCTGAGGCACTAAAAAGGAAAACTATAACTCTAGTAGGAAGACTGGATGGAGAAGACATGCTAATCCTAGTGGACACTGGCAGTTCAGACAGCTACATTAGCAGTGAAAAGGTAATTGCCTTTGATATCCCTTATCAGTTAGTTCAGCCTTTCTCTGTAATAGTGGGAAATGGGGCTTGTGTAACTAGTAAAGCAATCTGTCCTAAAGTGGTGTGGGGGATCAATCAGCACAGGTTCTGTTATGATCTCAAGGTGATGGATCTGAGCGGCTGGGATATGATACTTGGGGTTGATTGGATGACCCAGTTTAGCCCCATTACGTTTGATTTCCATAAATTGACTATTTCTTTACAAGGTCAGGGGGAAGCAATACACCTACAGGGCCAAGCAGAGGACTGTGACCTGGACCTTATAAGAGGAAATGACCTAAGAACCTTTATTGAGTATAAGAAGCAGTTATGCATGAACATGAGGTTAGGCCAGGGGGACAGGATGGAGGAAACTGATGTTCCTGGGAAGGTTCAGGATATAATTGAAGAGTTTGCAGATGTGTTTGCAACTCCTACGGAGTTGCCTCCTACAAGGGGGTAGACCATGAAATCCCATTAAAATCTGAATCTCAGCCTTTCAAGATGAGGCCCTACAGGTACCCACACTCTCAGAAGGGGGAAATTGAGCAACAAGTCAAGGACATGTTGCAACATGGAATAATAATCCATAGTAACAGCCCGTTTGCCTCACCCGGTCTGTTGGTTAAAAAGAAGGAAGGAACATGGCGTTTCTGTATTGACTGCCGAAAACTGAATGAGATGACTATCAAAGACAGATACCCCATACCAAATGTAGATGAACTGATCAATGAGTTGGCAGGATCCAAATATAAATCCAAGTTGGATCTCACATCTGGTTATCATCAAATCAGAGTTAAACCAAAGGATACATACAAAACTGCTTTTCAAACCCACTGTGGCCACTATGAGTTCCTGGTGATGCCATTTGGACTCACAAACGCACCAGCTACATTCCAGGCCCTCATGAATCAGGTATTCCAGCCATACCTGAGGAAATTTGTCCTAGTTTTTTTTTGATGATATCCTGGTCTACAGTCCATCCTTAGAATTGCACTTGCAGCACCTGCAAATTGTGTTATCAGTTTTAAGGGAACACAAATTGTTTGCAAAACGTTCCAAGTGTTCATTTGCACAGCACACGGTGGACTACCTTGGTCACACCATAACGGAAGAAGGAGTGTCCATGGACAGGTCTAAAATTGACAGTATTATGAGCTGGCCATCTCCAAAGACGGTCAAGGAACTGAGAGGGTTCTTGGGGTTAACTGGTTATTACAGAAGATTCATTAAGCATTATGGCATTATCTGCAAACCTCTTACTGAATTACTCAAGAAAGACAGTTTTGCATGGAATTCAGAGGCTCAGGAGGCTTTCTTAACTCTAAAGCACATAATGTGCACTGCCCCTGTCTTAAGGTTACCAGATTTTCAGAAGCCTTTTACTATTGAGACTGATGCCAGTGGAGGTGGCATTGAGGCAGTGCTGATGCAGGAGGGTCATCCTATTGCTTTTTTGAGCAAGGCTTTATCACCAAAAAATCTAGGACTTTCTGCCTATGAAAAGGAATTACTGGCCCTGGTCATGGCAGTAACTAAATGGAGACAATACTTGGTAGGTTACCATTTTGTCATCAAGACTGATCACCAGTCGCTGAAGTACTTGTTGGATCAAAAGCTTACAACTACTCTACAGCACAAGTGGTTAACAAAACTACTGGGATTAGACTATGAAATACAGTATAAAAAGGGAGTGGAGAACAAGGTAGCAAATGCCTTATCCAGATTGCATGAAGGGAGTTCATTTCCTACAGGCTCTTGTCTAGCACTGTCAACAGTTAAGCCAAATTGGATGCAAGAATTGCTGGACAGCTACTCTTTCGACAGCCAGTACAAGGATGTCATGACCCAATTAGTGGTAGATCCTTCCTTCCAGCCAATGTATAAATGGAGCAATGACCTTCTGAAATACAAAGGCAGGATTTATGTAGGTTCGACTACTGCTCTGAGGAATAAGATAATCCAGACTCTACATTCTTCTGCTGTGGGGGGACATTCGAGTCAGAGAGGCTGTTGGCAAAGAATTAAATCCTTATTCTTTTGGCCAAACATGAAACATGATGTTATCCAGTTTATCAGGAACTGTGATGTCTGCCAGAGGTTTAAAGCTGAGCATGTTCACGCTCCTGGGCTGTTACAACCACTACCTATTCCTAGAATGGCTTGGACACACCTCACTATGGATTTCATAGAAAGCCTACCCAGCTCCCAAGGCTTCAACACTATAATGGTGGTCATTGATAGATTGACCAAAGTTGGACACTTCATAGCTTTAGCTCATCCATTTTCTGCCAAGCAGGTAGCTCAGATTTTCTTAGACAACATTTTCAGGTTGCATGGACTACCAGAATCCATAGTGTCTGATAGAGATAGAATCTTTACCAGCACCTTTTGGAGCGAATTGTTCAAACTAGTTGGTACAGAATTACACTACAGCTCAGCTTACCACCCTCAATCAGACGGACAGAGTGAAAGGGTGAACCAATGCGTGGAATCTTACTTGAGGTGTATGACTGGGGAATTCCCCAACCAGTGGAGTAAATGGTTAGCTTTGGCAGAATGGTGGTACAACTCATCCTACCATTCCAGTTTGCAGTTATCTCCATTTGAAGCATTATATGGCTACAAACCTATCCCACTACCTCTTGGTCCCTACCTCGATACCATTATCCCTGCAGCAGCTCAACTTCTTCAGGAAAGGATACGCATTTCTGGGAGCATCAGGGAGCACTTAACTAAGGCACAGCAGAGAATGAAATTCTTTGCTGATAAGCAGCGTACGGAACGATCGTTTGAGGTGGGTGATTGGGTTTTCCTCAAGCTCCAACCCTATCGTCAGCAAACAGTTGCTATCAGGAAATGCCTCAAGCTTGCTGCCAGGTTCTATGGGCCTTTCCAGGTGGAAGCTAAGGTGGGAACAGTAGCATATCGTCTGAAGTTGCCGACAGGATCTAGAATCCACCCAGTTTTTCACATTTCCCAGCTAAAGAAGAAGATTGGACCTCTGCAACCAGTTTCTGGGAGCCTACCACAGTACAGATCAATGTCCCTTACAGCCAGAATCTGTCTTGCAAAGGAGGGTCATTCTACGTCAAGGCCAGCCAATAATTCAATTCCTGATCAAGTGGTGCCAGCTCGGAGAGGAGGAAGCTTCATGGGAAGACAAAGACTTCATCTTGTCACAATTTCCTCGATTCCAGTCTTGAGGACAAGACTTTTCTTTTTGCGGGAGGCAATGTCAGGATAGGGAATAAATAGTCTGAGACGGTGACGTTTTGGGCTAGATTAGGGCTAAATTGAGGGAATAAGTGGAACGGTGACATTTTGTACTAGTTTAGAGCCAATTAGATTGTATAAGTAGAACGGCGACGTTTTGGGCCAGACTTAGCACCTGATTGGTAACTGAATTAGTTAGAGGTTGTTAGCTGTCCTATTTGTACTCGACGGATTGGTGAGAAACGGCATGCAAGAAATTAACAGAAATTCAGATTGTTTTCTCAACTTTCTCTCTCTATCCTTTCTCTCCCAACTCTCTCTTCTCTGTAAATCTCCTTCTTCTTCGTATCTTTCCCATCTCCCTAATTCAATTCCTTCGATTATGATCTCTGGACCTTGACAAAATGCTATTGTGCCAAAAAAAAAACCACAAATGCTATTCATCAGGTTGACACGTTGAACAGTAATACTGGATAGGGAAAAAGGGTAATTGACTGTCTGTATTTACAAAATAACCGGAGATTATGACCTTGCAGTTTTTGCCATTTTTGTTTTGAAATTCATCGACTCCCATGGTAAAAACCATATATGTATTTCTTTTTAAAAAAATTAGTAGTGTAGGAGTGAGATTTCAAAAGCGGAGAATGGATGGGAGGATTAGAATTCAGGACTTCCCAAAATATATATACCACTTTTGTGTGTAATAAAACTTAAGTTTGAAAATTGAAAATTGAATTTGTTAAGTTACTAAATTATTAAGTATTAAATTTGATACATTTAAATATATATCACATTAAGTTATAAGAAAATAGTTTATCGCTTATTTTTGAAACAAGTTTTATCTAGAAAATTAAGTACCATTTAATTAATTTAAATGTTCTATTTTTTATTATGAAACACGTTTGAATATGTTAAGATCTGAACCTGTTAACTTTAAGTATTGAATTGAATTATTAAATAGGATCTTAGCTTGTTATTTATTTATTTTTTCGTTTGTACGGAATGTTTTCTTGATTCGACCACTGGGTCAACCGGTCAAGCAACCTTCTGTTCTTCATCCAAAAGCCAAATTTAAAAAGAATTTGACCGTAGACCCTAAAAAAATCTCAGCAGCGTGTTGAGCAATTATATGGTTAGCAATTTTAAAGATGTAAGAAATTGAACCAGAAACAAAAGCTGTATATAGAATATGTACCTTTTCAATTGTCACCGTGTTTGTAATGATATCAAGATTAACAAAATAGATGTAAACACCAAAATAATACATATCATTGTTCAAGATATACACCAATGCGTATGTAACTAATAGAAAAATATTATTAACATTTTGGGTGTATTTGTTGAAATCATTTTCAACAGTTTTATATTTTTTTTACACTAGATAGTAGATAGTTCATAAAAAAAAAGTGTATAAATAGATAGTTATTTAGAAGTAATCTGCAAATATAATTGTTAGTTGCTTGCTACTTGGTAAGAGAAGATATTGGCTAGTTATCAAGGACAGTTCATAAAGAGCATAAAAAGACAACAATATATTTATACAAAAAACCCCTTCCTTCATTTGTTTTTTCTTTTGGTGAGACCCTCCTCCTTTATATAGAGTATACAAAATATAAATACTAAAACAACAACATACAAAACACAACTTTTAATGCAAATATTATGGGCTACTCACAAGTCACTCTATTTTTTTAAAATATAATTTCTTCTCAATTTCCTTGGTTCTGGCGTACTTTATATTTAGCCTAAACAGTTCAATTTACAGAAAAAAGCAAATTAATCTTTTAGCTCTGTAGAAAAACAACTGTCTAGTTTTTATATATGTTTCTACACATGATGAGTATTTTTCACTTGCCATAACCTTATAGACGGCAACTGAAAAGAGTGAATGGCAATACCCAATGTTGGAATTTACATAGAAGACCTGCATTTCCACCAAGATTTTTCACTAATTCTACCAAAGATCAACGCAATTAGAATACATATCATGTCACATTTTTCTAAGATGGAGTAGACACTAGTACTAGCATAAACTAGCAAATTTAGATGCAGGGGAGAAATATAAAATTTGAATTTTAAATTTAAATTTAGATTAATTATCATGCATATATATATATTTATAGTCAGTGTGTACAAAATAGTCAACACACCATCAGTCTAGCCTAGTTCTATATCTTTTTGGGTTTGTGAAAGTGATGAGTTGAAAATTTTCCTGTAGAGTAAAAGTATCTTTTTTTTTTTTTTGTATAACATGAAATTGACAGCCCAGTGGAACTGAGTTACTTAGGTTAGATTATGTTTATTACTACCATTTGCAGAAAGCGATAAAACAAGAGACACCATAGTTGTGCCGTCATGGAAGGCGAGAAGTGGGAATTGAAAATGAGAGGAATGAGGGATACAAATATGGGCTACAACAAATAAAATTCTCACTTAGTATCATTCTACCAACTAGACTTTTGGTCATCTAGCTGACAAGATTTAATTGTATGTTGAGCAATTTATGGGACAACCTATAACCTGCACAATGACCACAGTAAAGCTTGCCATACTGGAGCACCAATATGAACAATCAAATTAATTGTACGAAGGTTCACAAATGCTGATCAACTGACCAACATTTCGATTGTTGTCCTACCTAGTTTGCTTAGTGTTTTCATACAAAAACTCAGATCTGTATCACAGGTTATCAAAATCCAGTCATTAAGTTCATCCTGATACTTAATTTTAAAACTTCCAAGGGATAGATTGAATCGTTGTGCAATGTTCTTCTCCAGATCAATTTTACGGGCAGAAGATGAAAGTTCAAATTTTATCTTGTCCTCTTGATATTTTGCCTTGATCACCCACATGCTGATATCATCTTCTAGCCTTGTTGCATCTGACTGGTGGTTTTCTTCAATATATTCAGTAGCGGGTTGAACAACTTTTTGTTTAGCAAAGACTTGGTTAACCTTTCTTTCTTTACGAGGGGGCCATCTGGCAATACCATACTCTCTACATATACGTTTCAATGTAGATCGACTGACTGCAAATTTTAGAATGGAAAACTTCAGTGAAGGAACAAGCCTATACAATGTGTAAACTAGATATTTCCAAACAGATCCAGATTAAATCAACATGCATTAACCAACATTTGAATTCAATTCTAATCTAGAGAAGTGCTATAGTTAAAAGTTACCTCCAATATTTTTTGCAGCATCTTCAAGTTTCCGCATAGAATTTTGTTCAAGAACCTCACGAGTAATTCCAAGGTCGCTTTTTAAAGTACAACTAGGCTCTTGCATTTTTAAATTAGTCACTTCATTGCCACTCTGTTCTATAATGGCATCATCTCTTTCAGGATCCTCCACAATTGGTTCATCATGTGCTATGCTGACCATGTTTTGCACGAGCTCCTGGCTAGTTGTAGATCTGACAATTCCATTTTGCTGTTCATAAATACCATCCATAGAATTGTGCGCAACATCAACTCCTGCAAGATTTAATTCTTGATATGATATGTTGATAAAGTCCTGTGTGGGCTCTCGTCTAGGTGGAGATCCAACAATCCCATTCTGCTGTCCATGGACACCATTTATACAAGCATTTGCAGTATCAACTTGCTGAGATGAGAAATCAAGTTGCATCATTCCTTCTCCTCCTTGTGCTTTTGCAAGCCTAGGTGTAGATCCAACACTTCCATTCTGTTGTTTATGGATACCATTCATAGAACCATTTTCAGCATCAACTTGTTGAGACGAGAAATCAAGTTGCATCATTCCTTCTCCTCCTTGTACTTCTCCAAGCCTAGGAGTAGATTCGATACCAGTAGTACTGCAGATTTCAAAAGAATCAAATTCATCCTCTGGAGAGACCTTTATAACCTCAACGGCCAATTTCTTTCCCAATTCTTGTCCTGAAGCAATCTTAAAAGAACTTCCGAGGCGTTCTTTCAGTGACTCCATTAGGCTGTTCAACAATGTCCTAAGATCCCCAAAGGAGTGTTTTTCATACGTAGGTATAAAGAACTCCAGTACATAAGTGCAATTGTTCGAGCAAGAGCTCTGCAAACAAACTGCAAAACAGGTAGAGCTCTTCCAGTATCGTGCATTGGGTACCAACGGGTACTCTGTTATGCTTAATTGTCTTATATCCCTACAAAAGCATGCACTTTTGGATGAAAATGCTTTTCCAACTACCCCTTGTCCCTTCTGAATAAAATCTACGCCACCATGAGAACTTAGTATTTCTCCAGAAATAGTCCAAGTTTTAGTAACGCCATAACCCAGTCCACATATTTTCCTCACCTTGCTCGATGCTTCGTCAATTATAGCAATTTCTCCACGTTGACCTGTAGAGGAATGGCTTAAAAATATTAGCATGGAATGAATAGCCTAAAGCATCAGCCAAGATTATGCAGTATAAAAGGAGGGGGAAAAAAATACTTAGAGGTACTCACATGAATTTACTTCCGTGAGGAGGCTTACACAAGTAGTTGTCAGATTCACCGCCAGTAGTAGATTCTGGCAAACACATTATACATGCGCCATAAATAAATTAAAGTGTTATTTACAAGTTTCAAAGTGTTTTCTTTGGCTTTTAAAGACCGTTTGACAACAACGGAATTGCACCCACCCAAAAAAAAACCAATAAAATATGCTCTTTATATGTTTCCTCAACTAATTTTGGTATAGAAGTTCCGGAAAGCCAAAGCCTCCTTTAAAGGCCATAAATTTTTTAGAAACAACTTCTTTCGCTTAAAAAATAACGTTACAAGAGAAGATTAATATTAGAGTGACAGTCACCATAGTTTTTGGAGTAATAAGCAGTTAAAAATTTGGATTAATTTATAAAAACACCTCTCCTACTACCACCTAACAACTAGAAACCACTATCTATCCCCAAATTCTTATTAAAGTGCCGAATTTTGTTTCGTCTTGAGTTTACTAAAAACTTAAATCATGAATTTTATGCTACCACAAAATCTTGCACTATATAACACACAAGGAGACAATGGTTGGTTATGATATAAATTACCCCCTCTATCCATTACCTAGTTCAAATAATAAATGAATTAGTTACGGCCTGGGTTTCGTCCTCTAAGTTCCTCTTTTTTGTATAAGGGAGTGAGTCTGCACCCATCTCATATGGATTATCTAATTTATTGATAAAAATTATACTAATTATTATAACTCATAAATCATAAACACCGCCACTAGATCCCCAACGTCAACAAGAGGAAAGTAACCTGAAGATTCTCCAGAACCCGATATCGAGGTAATCCGATAAAATCAGATGGTGATACAATTTCCAGTACACCAATGGGGAGGTGCCGAGTAGGATGATGATAGATTGGCAACGCCCAGTATCTCATGACACGGCCGACTGCATAATCACGTTGAGGATACTCTCTGCTAGTGTACTCACCCACATTCCATGCATATTCAGGCAACCCACTGCGGAACACCCGACCAGGGGGACCAATTATAAGCTGGACTTCATCACCATCATCATCTTCATCGACGGGTATTAAGTACTCCAGGCAGTGCTTCCTATATTCACATAGTTTCAAAAGGCTGGCCACAGGGGAACCATTGAAGGGGTAGTATTGGAGAGCAAAAGGCAGGTCACAAGTTGTCAGATGCGTTTTGTCCCCAGTCTTCACTAAACCCCAAAACTGAACTAGACACTGACACCACATTATTGTTTCCATAACAAATTGTAGACAGTATTTGATGTCGTCCTTAATCACGGCACCGTCAGCAGCTGCAATAGGAAAGTCAGTATAAAAAATATTAAAGGGTGCTTGCTAGTGTATATGAACTGTTTGCTAGTATAAAAAATATATATATATAGTTTTATCATTCTCATCAAACTAATTTTTTTTCTAGAATTTTTTTTTCTCTTCTAAATTGGTGGAATTTATTCCACAGGAGGAATTTTATCAGAGTCAGACTATATATAGCTATGACAAATTTAATTGCGATAAATAGTCCAACAAAAATATCCACAAACACATACATACATACATATTAGATATATATGAGAGATTAAATTGAAAGAACTCCACACTTACTGGCTGAGAGATGATGAGGCTTCCCGCAGCGTCCTTTGTCATTGCCGCATGTGCTCCAGAAAACCCACTGGTGATTGTCAAATGAATGGGAGTATGATAGTGTTGATTTGTCAAAGCCGCAAGCTTTGACTTTGTGGCATAATTTGTTATTTCCTTTCGTCCCACATCGACGAAGCCAAGAGAAAGACCCCTCGTTATCACCTATAAATAAGGGGGCTTAGTGGTGAAGAAAATTGCACCACTCAAGAGAGTAATATGGGCTTTTAGCTTCTTGAGTCATTTAGCCCATTCAGTCAAATATTTTAGGCTCTCTTATTTTGAGTTTAGGAATATTTTCTAAACTCTTTTGTAAGTGCCTATTGGCCTAGGAACCACTTTCCTACGGTGTTTTGTATTTCTTCTTCATAGTAGAAATATTGCTCCTCCCTCGCCCGTGGACGTAGGTCAATTTGACCGAACCACGTAAATCTTCTGTGTCTTTTATTTGCTTTGTTATCCGTCTTTATATGGTCGGTTTTACCGCCTAATTATTATATGACCGGTATCTACCGCCTATCTATTATATGGTCGGTTATACCGCCTACTTTGTGCTAACTTGAGTTTGTTTATTTCCTGACCCGTTCCTAACAAACTGGTATCAGAGCTGGTTGTTATATTTTGCAAGACAGGTTCATCTGGTGGGGCCCGTTCATCTGGTGGGGTCCGTCCATCCTGTGGGGCCCACTCATCCTGTGGGGTCCGTTTATCCGTGGGGCCCGCTCACCTTGTGGGGTCCTTTCATCCCGTGGGGCCCGCCTATCTCGTGGGGCCCGCTCACCCTGTGGGGCCCGCTCACGAGACTTGCATATTTGTTTGGCCAGTTTTTTGAGACAAACTTCAAGTTACAGAATTTGTGGCAACAATGACGATAACAAAGACGGTTGTCGAGAAATTCGACAGGAATGTCAACTTCGGAATGTGGCAGCTCAAGATGGAGGCCATTCTTGTTCAAGACGGAGTTGATCTAGCGATTCACGGAATCGAGAACAAACCAGAAGATGTCAAGGATGCGGATTTCGCCGATATGGATAAGAAGGCCAGATCCAGCATAATCTTAAATCTCTCCGATGAGGTATTGCGTGAGGTAGCAACGGAGACTTCGGCCAAGGCTATGTGGGATAAATTGAAAGCCTTGTATATGAAGAAGACAGTCGAGAATCGGCTATATTTGAAACAGAGTTTGTACATGCTTCGGATGTCTGAAGGTACATCTATACTCTCCCATCTTGATAAATTTGATTCCATTATTATGGATTTGGGGAATATAGATTCGAAAATTGATGATGAAGATCAAGCCCTATTACTTTTGTGTTCCCTTCCCCAATCTTTTAAGCATTTCCGCGATACTATGATTTATGGAAAGGAAACAATTTCGTATCGGGAAATTAAATCTGCATTAAAATCTAAAGAGCAGATAGATAGGGACATTACTGGGGAAACTAGTGGGAGTCAAGCCGATGGCTTGTTTGTTCGGGGTAGATCTGAAAGGAGAAACACAGAAAATAGAAGTAGATCCAAGTCCAGACATAAAAATGTGGTGTGCAATTATTGTAAAAAGAAGGGCCATGTTATTTCTGATTGCTTTAAATTGAAAAATAAAGAAAAGCAAAAGGGGAAATTTGTTGAGAAAAATACTGAATCCGCTGAAGCTAGTATAGCAGCTGATGAGAAGGATGGAACTATTTTCTGTGTAACGGAAAATAATTTTAGGTCTAACAATGAGTGGATTTTAGATTCGGGTTGTTCATATCATATGTGTCCCAATAGGGACTGGTTTTCAACATATGAATCAGCTGATGGTGGAGTTGTCTTAATGGGCAACAACGCTGTTTGTAAAGTTGTTGGCAAAGGCACAATCCGGATTAAAATGTACGATGGTATTGTGAGGACGCTCACAAATGTTAGACATGTTCCAGATTTGAAGAAAAATCTCATCTCTTTGGGCACTCTTGAGTCTATCGGGTGCAGGTATTCAGGTGGAGACGGAGTTCTCAAAATCACTCGAGGAGCTCTTGTTGTTATGAAGGCACACAGATCTGGTACTTTGTACATTTTGCAGGGATCTACTGTGACAGGTGCTGCTGCTGTTTCAACATCATCTTTGTCAGATACAGACATCACAAAATTATGGCATATGCGTTTGGGGCACATGAGCGAAAAAGGCTTGGGCATACTAAGCAAAAGAGGACTTCTGTGTGGACAAAGTACCGGTCCATTGGAATTCTGTGAACATTGTATTTTTGGGAAGCAGAAAAGAGTCAGCTTCAGTTCACCAGCAATTCACAAGACAAAAGGTACTCTTGATTACATTCATTCAGATCTATGGGGTCCTTCTCGTGCTCCTTCTAAAGGTGGTGCCAGGTACATGTTGACTTTCATTGATGATTATTCAAGGAAAGTTTGGGTATATTTTCTTAAGCATAAAAATGATGTTTTCCTAACTTTCAAGCAATGGAAAGTTTTGATTGAGAAGCAAACAGGAAAACACATTAAGCGGTTGAGAACAGATAATGGCATGGAATTTTGTGGAGGTGAATTTAATGAATTCTGCAAGAATGAAGGAATTGTTCGGCATCACACCGTCAGGATGACGCCTCAACAAAATGGTGTGGCTGAACGTATGAACAGAACGCTTTTGGAGAGAGCAAGATGTATGATCTCCAATGCAGGGTTGACAAACGACTTTTGGGCAGAGGCGATCAATATGGCCTGTTATATTGTCAACCGTTCTCCTTCTGCATCTCTTGATTTCAAAACTCCTGAGGAAGTTTGGTCAGGTACTCCTGCTGATTACTCCAATTTAAAAGTTTTTGGGTGTCCAGCATACATGCACGTGAATGATGGAAAATTGGAGTCTAGGGCTAAAAAGTGCATTTTTCTTGGGTATGCTTCTGGGGTGAAAGGATACAGATTATGGTGTCCTGATCCCAAATCTCCAAAATTTGTGATCAGTAGAGATGTTACTTTTGATGAATTGTCTATGTTATCTTCTAAGAAGGAGTCTTCTAGTCCTTGTACTACTGATAGTACACAGAAGCAGGTGGAGCTTGATATTGGCAATTCTGGTCCTTCTCAGTCCAAATCTTCTATTCAACAAGTACCAGTAGATACACCTGAATCTACTGTTGAAGATAGTTCAGAAAAAGAGGAGTATTCCATAGCCAGAGATAGACAAAGGAGAGACATTCGACCACCACAAAGATATGCAAATTTAGTTGCATATGCTTTGTCTGTTGCAGAAGAAACTGATGCAGTTGGTGAGCCTTCCACCGATTCAGAAGCAGTTTCTTGTGATGATTCTGCAAAGTGGTTGATTGCGATGAATGAAGAAATTGAATCTCTTCATCGTAATGAAACTTGGGTTCTTGTAAAGCCGCCGTCAGCTAAGAAAATTGTCGGTTACAAGTGGGTCTTCAAGAAGAAGGAAGGTATTCCAGGGGTTGAAGATGCAAGGTATAAAGCACGATTAGTTGCAAAGGGCTATAGTCAGGTACAAGGTGTTGATTTTAATGATGTGTTTTCACCTGTTGTTAAACATAGCTCTATTCGTATTTTGCTTGCTTTAGTTGCCATGTATGATTTGGAGTTAGAGTAGCTTGATGTTAAGACAGCTTTCTTACATGGCGAACTTGAAGAACAAATTTATATGAAACAACCCCAGGGTTTTGAAATTGAAGGTAAGGAAGACCATGTTTGCTTATTGAAGAAATCCTTATATGGATTGAAGCAGTCTCCAAGACAATGGTATAAAAGGTTTGATTCCTTTATGTTGGGTCATGGTTATTTGAGGAGCATGTATGACAGTTGTGTTTACTTCCGGAAGTTAAATGATGGTTCTTTCATTTATTTGCTGCTTTATGTTGATGACATGCTCATTGCTGCCAAGAATTTGTCAGAAATTCACACTTTGAAACTGCAGTTAAATAGTGAATTTGAAATGAAAGATTTGGGAGCAGCTAAGAAAATTCTTGGCATGGATATCAAGCGAGATCGAGGAGTAGGGAAGTTGTTCTTGACCCAGAAAAATTACCTTGAGAAAGTTTTGGAGCGTTTTGGCATGAAAGATGCTAAACCAGTATCTACTCCTCTTGCTAGCCATTTTCGGCTATCTGCTGCTCAATCACCAAAATCAGATGAAGAGGAAGATTATATGGCACGGGTTCCTTATTCCAGTGCAGTCGGCAGTATTATGTATGCAATGGTTTGTACTCGTCCCGATATTGCACAAGCAGTCAGTGTTGTTAGCAGATATATGTCTTGCCCTGGAAAAGCACATTGGCAGGCTGTGAAGTGGATTCTCAGATACTTGCGAGGTACTTCAAATGCATGTTTGGAGTTTGGAAGAAATAATAACACTTTGGTTGGTTTTGTAGACTCAGACTACGCTGGAGATCTTGACAGGAGAAGATCACTTTCAGGCTATGTATTTTGCATTGGCGGTTGTGCTGTTAGTTGGAAAGCTACTCTACAACCTGTCGTAGCTTTGTCTACTACTGAAGCAGAATATATGGCTGTGACCGAGGCAATCAAAGAAGCCTTGTGGTTGAAGAGTTTATTTAGCGAACTAAGTCTATATCAAGGTGTTACTGATATTCACTGTGATAGTCAAAGTGCCATACACTTGACTAAAGATCAGATGTATCATGAGAGGACGAAACATATTGATGTGAAGTATCACTTCATTCGGGATATCATTGCTGAGGGAAAAGTCCTTATTCAGAAAATCAATACTAAGGACAATCCAGCCGATATGTTTACGAAACCTCTTCCAGTTTACAAGTTCAAGCAGTGCTTGGATTTGGTTGGTGTTCATTGTTGGTGATTTACGCCCATTGGGGCTTATGTGGAGAAGGTGGAGCAATTTTATTATTGTCGATGGTGGAACTAAAATTATGCCAAGGTGGAGATTTGTTGATTTGTCAAAGCCGCAAGCTTTGACTTTGTGGCATAATTTGTTATTTCCTTTCGTCCCACATCGACGAAGCCAAGAGAAAGACCCCTCGTTATCACCTATAAATAAGGGGGCTTAGTGGTGAAGAAAATTGCACCACTCAAGAGAGTAATATGGGCTTTTAGTTTCTTGAGTCATTTAGCCCATTCAGTCAAATATTTTAGGCTCTCTTATTTTGAGTTTAGGAATATTTTCTAAACTCTTTTGTAAGTGCCTATTGGCCTAGGAACCACTTTCCTACGGTGTTTTGTATTTCTTCTTCATAGTAGAAATATTGCTCCTCCCTCGCCCGTGGACGTAGGTCAATTTGACCGAACCACGTAAATCTTCTGTGTCTTTTATTTGCTTTGTTATCCGTCTTTATATGGTCGGTTTTACCGCCTAATTATTATATGGCCGGTATCTACCGCCTATCTATTATATGGTCGGTTATACCGCCTACTTTGTGCTAACTTGAGTTTGTCTATTTCCTGACCCGGTCCTAACAGATAGTTCACAAGGCCCCAAACCTTCCGTAGAAAAAGGAGGGGACGGAGAAGTTTGAGCCATTTGTAGTTTTGTGCAGGAGAAAACTGCTATATCTCCTGGATCGATCGTGTTTTAGTTATCCTAAAACATCGTGAGAATTCAAATAGTAATTTCTATTTCTTTTTTATTTAAAAGATGTAAAAATAATAAAGAAAAGGAGAAGAATAAAGAAAAAAAATGAAAAAAGATTAATATTAGACACTATCCTTATAATGAGGGCATTATTATCTTTTTGCTTTGCACATAAACTTGGGTTTAGAGAGCAATTTGTAGGTTTTAAGAAAAAGGACAGACCGACTAAAAGAATTTAAAAACAAAAAAAAGGCGAAATAACATGGAAGCACGCAAAAGATAGAACCAATATGCAGTGGTCTAAAATGTTCAATGGCCCAAACTGATTAGGAGCCTTCACACACTGTTCTGAATGGGGTTACTGTACATTTTTTTAAGTCAACGGATGACTACAGAAAGGGACTAACGCGAAGAGTTTTGTAAGCGAAACAACATGGAAGCAATCAAAAGCAAGAGCCGAAAGGGGAATAAAAAGGAACGAAAAGGAACCCTGAGTGGAGAAGAAGAAGAACAGGATTTAAGGTTAGTTTACTACCGTAAAAGTCTAAGACTTTGGTAAAAGTCTAAGTCTAAGACTTTAGAAGAAGAAGAACTAAGCGTCAAAAGAAGATTAGCATCATTTGCTTTGCTTTACTTTATTGTTTTGAATTTGTTTTACATACAAGTTGGGTAATGGGTCCTTAAGAAAAGATACCCAACCCATCTAATAAATAATATGAGTTGTCTTAATCCAACCAATCAAAACCCATTACCAACTAACTCAACGCAACCTTTAAAACTTAGTGGGTGGATTGGACGAGTGGTTGGATTTTAAGTTTATTTGCCAGATTTAATCACTTGCAAAGTTTATGTACATGACTGATGAGGAGTTTCCCGTCGCTTTCATTTACATTTACCATAAAGACTAGAAGTGGAAGAACCGTAAGAAAGGGCATCATACATATTTATTTTCATGGATATATTTTAAATGGATTTTTTGCCACCAAATGATAGAACTACGTAGCCAATCACCACTTCTTACCTGTTATCATCGGTTCTTAGATGTACAATACATATTTCATGTTATCTTGTGTTATTATTGGCTTCTATTATGTACACATATTTGCATTTATTGTTACCTTTTTTTAAAAGGAAATACTTTTTAATTTTTATTTCACTTTTTTCTGAAAATCCCTCTCAATGAATGTCCATTGACACTTCTTAGATAAATCAAACATTTACTTAATTGGTTTTGTGTATTAGCAATAAGTTTTTGTCTAATTTTTTTGCTTGGCTTTATAAGAATTTGCATGAGATAAGTCATATTTATTTTATAGTCAAAAATAGAAAATTAGGTAAAATTTTCTTGGGTTTTTTTTTCTTTTCGTTTTTGAGGATTCGTGAACCTAAAATGGATCGGACCAATTTTTTTACCTTCTCTTAAGTAATGGCCATTTTCTCTTTGAATTTGCATAGTGGTTGCTAGTAAGTTTTTTTTGTGTGTGTATATTTATATATATATGTGTCTTTGTGTGTGTATATATACATATATGTATATACATATATTTATATATATGTATATATGTGCATGCATGTATATAACATTGAAGACTGTTTCACAAGGTAAAAAGGGAAGAAATGATAAATTAATGCGACGTGAAAACACTACTGTTCTTAAAGTTTTAATTGCTCATAGTGCATTTAGTTGTTTGCTTATGAGTTGTGGCAATTTACCCCTAGAATAGAACAAGTAGAAAAAAGTAGATAGCATAATCTAATTGTTCTCACTTAGAATTAATCAAGTACAAAAGCTAGTTTAATTCAATGAGAATTAATTATTTTTGTAGGAAAAGTGTTTTTCTATGACCACATAATCAGACACAGCCTCATTCGTTTTGCTCACCATTAGCTTTCAAATAACCACCTTTGGAGCATGAAAAGTTTTCAAAACAAAGCTTTTAACAAACCAAGCGATTTGCGAACATATTCATTGATAGGTTATAATTTGTTACTAAATTTATAATTATTTTTCCTTTGATTTTTGTCAAATATCTTCTTATTTGATAAATTCTACTTATATTTGGTATTTTGTGCTTATTTCAGGAGCGGGAATGAAAAGTGCTTAAATGAAGATTTTCTAGTGAAAAACATCGGATGGTTGCACATGGGCGCGTCTAAGTTCACTGCTCAAAATTGGAAAGTCGGGATTGATATTGGGCAATCTCCAAATCCGAATCAATTTCCTAATTTGATAGCTATCAGGACCTTCCGAATTTCGTGGGATCATTCTCAAGTGATTGGGAGAGTTTTTAGGAAATTAAATTGTGATAGGAATCCTTTTAGGAATTGGATTGGTATTAGATTACCAATCAATTACGAGAAAATAGGAAAAGCAAGCCGGATCCCGCATGATGAAGAGTTCGGCCAGCAACACATTTGGTAGGAGTTTTGTTAAGAAGCTACAAAATAGGAATGGAGAGAGCGCCGTGACTTGTCTTTGTACTTCTCCTTTTTACCGATTTTTGGGAGAAACAATTGGGAAGCTTCAAACAGATTTTTACATGGCTTGTTCTCCATTAATGGAGAACTAACTTCGTAATTCTAGTCAAGGGGACAATTGAAGATTTGGTTCTGCAATTACTGTGAGATCGAATTTATTTTAATTGCTTCCTCATTTATTGGTATTCATATGTTTCCTGTTTTTAATTGTTATAGCTCTTGTGTATGATTGATTAGTGCACAATAATTAATTATTCACATAGGCTATTGTGCTATTTAGGGGTAATTGAATCCGTAATTGTTCGATTATCTCTATCCCAGTAGCAACTGGAGTAATCGGGTTTATGTCAGGGAAACATACGATCTAACTTAAACAAACCTCGTAGCGTGTTTGTTAGTTAGGATTGGACCTTTCTAATTATTAATGCAATCTATAAATTAATCCCTACGGTCGTATCTAGGGTTGTTTCCGGGTTAGAGAAATAGTTAACGGTCGTACCTTAACTATCGAGAAATTAAGGAAAGGTTAATTCATTTAGTTAGCATTCAATTCTAAAACCCCCCATTTATCTTGACTCGAAAGGAAATAAATTTTTCTCCAATCCCTGAGGAGACGACCCTGCTTGCCACTATCTGCTAATTAGTGAATTCATACAGATAATTATTTCTGGTATGTTGGATTAAACAAACTTTTCGGGACCAGGGTGAATCAAATAACCCATCGCACACCTAGGGTCCCTGCTCCAGTACTAGAATTGATTATTGACTGCTTTTGGTGGTAGTTAGGTTTTATTTATTATTATTGTACAGGTTCGGCACCTGTCATTCATGTTTGTCTCATTCGAATTTGAAAAAAGTACGATCATTTAATAAATGAATTGAATTCGAACATAATATTACGTTCCTTTAATACTCAAGTCAAACACGAGCCTGTATGTGAACTATTCGAATAGTTCGTGAACATATACATAAATAAAAGTGCATTTAATATTATTATATTTATATTATATTTTACTAAAAAGTAATTATACATAAATTAGCATTATTTATTTTTTAAAAATACTAAATGCAATTAAACTTATTCTAAATAATTTATTATTTATTAAAAATATAATTAAATTGTCTTCAAAATCAAATCCAGCTCAAATTTGGCTCGTCTAGTTTAACGAGCAGAGCTTGGACTCGAACTTAAATATTTGTACAAATAAACGAATTGAATTCGAATAATATTTGATATTCATTAATATTCGAACTGAACTTGAACCCTGTTCATAGAATATGCGAATTGAGCCTGAACACCAAGTATTCGGCTCGATTTGACTTGTTAAAAGTTGAATGTCAAAACATTTCTTCAAAAATTTTGACTATTTCAAGGATCCAGCCCCAAATCCATTAGTGGACAGATCTAGATCTGATACACTAAGAAAGCCGGAGACCTAGGTGATCAAGATCAAATCCAAATCTCAATGTAAAACTAGAAAAACTTGGACCTCTCTGGACATGATCTAACAATGGATCAGGCTCGGGTCAAGCCAGGATCCGGCAGCAGATCATAGTTCATCACTTTGTTTTGATTGTCAAAAATCCATTTGTATGTTTCAAATCTTATATTGCATCTTTCAAAACCAATTTTTATATATTTTCATATCTTATTTATACATTTTGAGTCGTATTTGTACATTTAAAATTTTATTTACAAACTGATCCAACTGCAGGTTTAGGTGCATACTATGTAGTGTAGTAATATTTAATATTATATCAAAAAAGTACAATATTGATATCATATTTTATCCCTTTTGTTTTTGGTCCCTCATATATATATATATATATATATATACGTGTATGTATGTATGTATCTAATTATTTTTTAATTCTTGAAAATATATCGGTCTCTCCTGATTGGATTCTTCTCAACAGTTAATGCTTTGTTAACTTTAAGTACTTCGTCAAATCACAAATTCCAAACGTCACATACTACAAATGTCACTAACGCAAAGGAAAAAGTCCGGGTTGGTTGGAAAGGTATTTAAAAAAAAAAAAAAAGATTTTTCTCATCATTCAAAATTTGCAAAAAGATCGCGAGGCAATCCTCGTTGCTCAGTGGCTTGCTTCGTTCTTGCCTGATCCTTTTTAGGTTCTATGACTTTGAATTCTGTTGGTACCGGATGTGCATGTGCTGGAGGCTGTCTTTTATGACAGCTCGTGCCGTTGCTTGTAATGTTTCTGTGATGTAGAGTGAATACCCACAGAACTTTATCTGCATCCGGATATGCCCTGCTATTATATGAGCAACTTTGTCTACATCTGCGGTTTGTCAACCCCCAACTTGTTTGACATTTCCCCTCAAATAGAAAAGTACAAGATAGTCAGCTGAATTAGCTGATTTGAACTTCCAGTAACCATCTTAAGGACAAATTTTGCAATGTTTATGGTCAGTGGCGGAGTCAAGAATTTAATGCAGGGTGGCTATTGACATTCATTATCAAGTCTAGACATCATTCGCTATGGTTTTTCTCAATTTTACAATAGAACAAAAGAAATTCATTACATTTAATTTTACAACAACAAAAATATTGAAATTTAAGTAATTTGAGAACATGCCCCCGCGTGAATGGTCCAGCGGCAGCGCCTCTCACCAGTGAACCTTGAGGTCACAAGTTCGAGTCTCCGCTCCGTTGGATTCCTCCGCGCACTTAACGCTTTCGGGCCGGGTTGGGGCGCCGGGCCCGAGCCGCAGGGGATTAGTCGGGCCCCGTAAGGATTGACCCGGACACCCCTGTGTCGACAAAAAAAAAAAAGTAATTTGAGAACATGCATCAACTACTGTCCAAACATAATGGTTTACTTGAAGGCTGACTTGGCACGTCGAGTCAAGCATGAGGGAGCTTTTTAAGCTTTATGCTTTTTATATGAACACACTCATTTCTTGGTGGTTCCAAGCCACAAAAAGGGAGCTTTTTAACCCATGCAAATCTCCCCTTGTTAAGCCAATCTGGAACCATTATCCTGATTTTTTAAACTATTTTGTAATATAAATACAGTAGCTTGTTCTCCCCTAGAGTTTGATCCTCCTTGTCCTGGAGGTAATCTGCAAGCATTGTCATTGAGTCTTCATTTTTTTTTTTGTATATATAAATACAGCGACTCTTTTTATATCATATAAATACAGTGATTTGCCCTCCCTTGGAATCTCACCCTTGAGTTAATCTGGAAACATTACCCTTCAGTTTTAATATTTTTTATTTAAATACAATTTGATTTGTTCTTGGTCCCAAGGTATATAAAAGGAGCTTCTCGCTGCATGCAATTCTCTGCTGGATTACGAGGTGTAATACTGCTTCATCTCAAAAAAGGAAATTCATCTCAAAGCGACTTCTTGATTAGTCAAAGCAACTTCTTGATTAAATTTATAAAGAAAACACACGTGCAAGCCACGTGCAGGAGGAGGACGACCATCCTCTGCCAAGAGCTCCTTGGTGCTTTATACTAAATATCTAAGAATTTATCAATTTTCTCCCAAATGCTACTTTCATCTTCAAGCCTTGTTGTTGATAATTTTAGAATTTCCTCCCAAATGCTACTATCATCTTCTAGCCTTGTTGCATCTGGCCGGTGGTGTTCTTCAATACTTTCAGTAGAATGTTGGACAACTCTTTGCTCGACAAAGATTGGATTGACCTTTCTTGCTTTACGAGGTGGCTATCTACGAATACCATACTCCCTACATATACGCTTCAATGTAGATCGACTAACTGCAAATACAAAAAAAGAGAACGCCTTTAATATTTCAAAACAGATACAGAGAAGAAGCAAATCAACACATGTTAACCAAATTGGAATTCAAATCTAATCTAGAGAAGAGCTTCAGTTAAGAATTACCTCCAAGAACTTTTGCAGCATCCTCAAGATTCCTCGAAGAATTTTGTTCAAGAACCTCAAGAGTAATTCCAAGTTCGCTTTTTAAAGTATAACTTGACTTTTGCATGTTTATATTAATCACTTTGTTGCCATTCTGTTCTATACCAGCACCACCTCTTTCAGGATTTGCCACATCGATTTCCGTAATTGGTTCACCATGCGCTATGCTTTCTATGTTCTGCGGGAGCTCCTGTCTAGGTGGGCTTTCAACAATTCCATTTTGCTGTTCATAAATACCATTCATAGAATTGTTCGCAGCATCAACTCCTGCCGTTAATTCTTGATATGATACGTTGTCAAAGCCCTGCGTGTGCTGTGGTCTAGGTGGAGATCCAACAATCTCACTCTGCTGTCCATGGACACCATTCATTCCTTCTCCTCCTTGTACTTCCCCAAGTCTAGGTGTAGATTCGATACCAGTAGTACTGCAGATTTGAATCAAATTCATCCTCTGTAGAGATCTTTATAACTTCAACGGACAATTTCTGCCCCAATTCTTGTCCTGAAGCAATCTTGAAAGAACTTCCGAGGTGTTCTTTCAATGTCTCCATTAGGCTGTTCAACAATGTCCTAGGATTCCCATAGTGTTTTTCATTCGTAGGTAAAAAGAACTCCAATATGTAAATGCAATTGTTCGAGCAACAGCTCTGCAAACAAACTGCGAAACAGGCAGAGTACCCAAGGACTCGTGCAATGCGTACCAATGGGTACTCTGTTATGCTTAATTGTCTTATATCCCCACAAAAACATGCACTTTTGGATGAGAATGCTCTCCCAACCGAATAAAATCTACGCCACGATGATAAAGTATTTCCCCAATTTTGTAAAGGACATGGAGATATACAAAATTAATGCCAAGCATCTCCTACTCAAGTAAGATTTATCACGAAATTCTTATTAAGTGCCATATTTTGATTGGTCTTGAGTTCACTGAAATCTTGAATCATTAATAGTAACAGATGCCAATTAGTTAATTTGGATGGTTTCTTTTGAGGTTCAAATACATATATACTTTTATTTTTCCATCTAATATATCTAATTATTATCGAATTTTGTAAACTAAAAAGTTTGTGCTTAGTAAAAATATTTTTTATAATTTCTATTTTTTAATAAAATTGATGCATAAGAAGAAATTAATATCCAAAATTGAGAAAAAGGACCGATAGGAAGAATAAGCAAAATAACATGGAAGCAAGCAAAAGCTAGAACCTAAACGGTACAAGTACAAAAGCTTTCACATGGTTCTAATGGTTGAAGCTGTCCCCACGCATTTTTTTAAAATAAAAAGATAGATACTTCAGAGTTTTGGTTAAAATGATTTTTTGGGTTTTTTTAAAATAAAAATAAAAATAAAAAAAGACACACAATAAAACTTAACAAAACCACAAATTTAGGCCTGCTAAAGCCTAGAAAAAGGGTTTTTGAAAAATTTTGAATTGCCACTTGATATTGGATTTAAATATACCGAGTCACTGAAAAGTAACTTTTGATCTTTAAAACACAAATAAAAAAATAGTGAAAGATCTCTTCAAACAGTAGATGGGCATACGACAATTCTAAAGATCTCTTACAATTTCACCGAAAGAAAGACCCAAAAATCGTAATCAAAATACGATTTCAGTCCAACAAAAGCCAAAGAGTATACTCAGCCATGAAAATTGCAAATAACTCCAGATTAAAAAATTCAAGAAGAAACTAGCAAAAGATGGTTTCAGAAAATATCAAATTGAAGTTAAAGTTGGAAAGGAAAGACTAGCTCACAGGGCGTTTTAAACGAAGACTTGATAACCGTGGTGGTATGGGCAAACTCCGACGACCCAGCGGTGGCAGCGGCTCCTCCTCTGTGTCATGGAGTGAAGAAGGCGTGTCCAAGATTACAAAGAAGGCGCGGTCAATCAGCCTGAAGAAGACAAAGGCGTGGTTTTGAAACCACGCCTTTCCTCTGGTTTAACAGAATTATACTTCTGTTATGCGCAAGTGGAGCTGATAATTCTAGAACTCCACGTGTCATAACCTTATTAGTCTGTTTAGAAGTTAGTTAGTCCAGAATTGTCCATAAAAGCATGAAGGAATCCGGATGATAGGCAGATTTTGTCATAATTCTCCAAGTGATTGTAAAGGTGATTTGGCTTTGCCAAATTCCCTCCATTTTCTCTTTTTCCTTCATTCTTTCCCCTTCATTCTGCATCCATTGTTTCTGTTTCTGAAATTGATCTTTTCCCGCTATTAATGAGAAGTTGGAGTTCATTATTTGTTCTCCATTTCCAATTCAAATAACTTGCTAAGAGATTAGCTCACTTCTGCTGCAAGAAATCTGTCACCATTGCTGTAATTAGGTTCAATACCATAACAGTGGTATCAGAGCAGCTACGATCCGTCTGGGTTTGGCTGCTTGATTAAAAATCTTTCCTCCTAATTTTTTTTCCTTCACTTCTGATTCACTTTCTTCCCTATCCATCTTCATCTCTTTTCCGACCAACCAAAAAATATATATATATATATGGAGACCCTTGAAGAAATCTCTAAAATGCTGAATTACTTCCTGGTGGAGCATAAGAAGCCTAAACAAACAACTAACGTAGCAGAGTACTATGAGGAATTTGAAGAGTGGAGAAACGAGATGTTGGCTTTGAAACCAGAACTCAGTGAAGAATACTTTATTGATGGTTTTAACTTTGGGCTTCATTGGAATATCCGGATGAAGCTAAAGGGATTTAGGAATCCACCCAAGATCATGTATGAAGCATATGTCCGAGCAAAAATCGAGGAAGCCGTGATGGAGAAGCATGATTCTGCTCTTGATTTACCAAAAGGAGAGCAGCTTATGAGAGAAAATGAGGTTATGGAGGCTGAACACAATGATATAATCACTAACTTGAAGGATGAAAGTGTAGTCAGCCACATGTTTGATGAATTGTGCCAAAGGACTCCAATGGAGTTTTTAGAGGAGAACCAACATAAAACATCAGCAAGGGACTATCAAGAAGAAAAAGCTATAAACCAAGTGTTTGATAGATTGGCTCACAACGATTGTGTTATCTCTCAAGGGCTTAGCTATGAATTGCTTATAGGGGAGCTAGCTTGGCAACAAGGCTCTATAGACAAGGAAATATTTAACTCTGCTTCACCGCTCCATTGTCCCAGAAATTGGTCTTCGGTCAGCTGCAAGGATGGTGCTGTCAATATTGTTCCTTCGCAACCAAATAGACCACTTGATGACTTGATATTTGATCCTGGGGGCAGTACTAAAATAGCAATGAACAAAGATGCAGAGGGTGAAGGGGGAAATGAGATGCAAAATCAAGAGAAAGAGAATGATGGAAATAAAAATAATGGTGAAGAGGAGGAAACTAGAGAAGACGACCGGGGAAAGCATGATGAAGAGCAAAGTGGTGAGGAGACAGGAGAAAATAAAGAAAATGGTGGCGCAGAAAAAGAGAATGAAACGAAGGAGAAGAACAATGAGAATGCTAATGAAGACACACAAGAAAATGGAGCTGAGCAGAAAGGTAATGAGGAAAAGGATGCAAAAGAAGAGAATGGGGAAAATGAAGAGACCAGGGAAAATAAGAATGACCTGGATGGAGGTGAAGAGCAGGAGGTGAAGGAGCAGGTTAACGATGAGAGCAAGGCAACAGAAAAGGAAGAGAAGAAACAATTAGGCAATGAAGATCAAGGTAGAGAGAAACAGGAAGACCATGAAGTGAAGGAACCAAAAGAAGGTAAATCTGAGGAATCACCAGATGAGAAGGTTCATCAAGCAAATGAGCAGACAAACGAAGCTGCTGCACGGGAAAACACCAATGGTGGGAATGCCCAGAGTGAAGAGGTTCAGGATGCTCAAGGTATGAAAGACACTGAGAAAGTAAATAAGGAAAACGTAAATGGGGAAGAACAGTCGACTGAGAAGGTCCAGGACAAGTCTGAAGGCAACAGTGAATATGTGACAGAGGCAAATAAGGTACACGATAATGAATCAGGTTCAAATGCAAAAGAAGGTGAGTCAAATGAACAGAATAGTCCATCAACTGTTGCGACTGATGAAGGCAATGACAGTGAAAACACACAGCAGGGATCAGGTCACGATTCCAATCCTGCAGAAGGAACACATGAAGCTAATCAAGAACAAGGCAACGGCAATGAGACCACACAGCAGGAATCAGGGGAATCTTCCAATCCCACAGAAGGAACAAAGGAAGCTAATCAACAGCAGAGCATTAGCGACAATTCTAAGGCTGATGCTGATCAAAACCAGAGAAATGCTGTTGGTGATGTCCTTCCTGGGGGAGATGGTGCGCAGTCTACTCAAGAGGAGCAAACCGAGAACAAGGATGCTGCAACAAACAATGACAAATCCGATACAAGTTCAAATATGAAGGAGGGCTCAGCATATGGAGAAGGTTCAAATGATGTGGGCAATAGACAAAATGCTGGTAGCGATACTGTTGGGGGTACAGAGAAAAGTTCAGAAAATTCATCAGCCAATCAGGTTAATGAAAAGGTTGAGATCCAGAAGTCTGATGCTCATTCTGAAACAGGACCGGAAGAAAAGATTAACCCTTCAAATGACAATGGCTGATTCATTGGTGGGGAACAGATCCAGCAGAGGCAACATGGGAATTTGCAGAAGAAATTAGGAAACAGTTCCCTCAATTCCAATCTTGAGGACAAGATTTTCTTTTAGGGGAAGGCTCTGTCATGGAGTGAAGAAGGCGTGTCCAAGATTACAAAGAAGGCGCGGTCAATCAGCCTGAAGAAGACAAAGGCGTGGTTTCGAAACCACGCCTTTCCTCTGGTTTAACAGAATTATGCTTCTGTTATGCGCAAGTGGAGCTGATAATTCTAGAACTCCACGTGTCATAACCTTATTAGTCTGTTTAGAAGTTAGTTAGTCCAGAATTGTCCATAAAAGCATGAAGGAATCCGGATGATAGGCAGATTTTGTCATAATTCTCCAAGTGATTGTAAAGGTGATTTGGCTTTGCCAAATTCCCTCCATTTTCTCTTTTTCCTTCATTCTTTCCCCTTCATTCTGTATCCATTGTTTCTGTTTCTGAAATTGATCTTTTCCCGCTATTAATGAGAAGTTGGAGTTCATTATTTGTTCTCCATTTCCAATTCAAATAACTTGCTAAGAGATTAGCTCACTTCTGCTGCAAGAAATCTGTCACCATTGCTGTAATTAGGTTCAATACCATAACACTCTGTTTCCCGTCGGTTTTATTTTTATTTGTTTTTGGCTGATGGATTGAAAAAGGGAACTCTTTTGTGAAAGATGGAACTGATGATTATGGATTGATGAAAGAAAAAGGAAATCTAGCTCAAGGCGGATGAATTGGGATTAATGGTGATGAATGCAGGTAGTAGTGGTACAAGTCCTCCGTTTTTAACATGTGTCCAGGTTTTCAAATTGGGATCCTTTTTAAGATCTTGTTTTTGTGATGAATATAGTAAATCTTAGAGGTGGCAATTTGGATTGAAATCCATTTATCCATCCATATAAATCATAATTAAATGGATTTGGATTATTCATTTATAATATTGGTTTTAAATGGTTGATCAAAGTAAAATCATTAAATTAAATGGATTTATATGAATTATCCACAAAAATCACATATATCCATTTACTTAAAAACCAAATAAAAGAAACGGACAGCAAATGACTAAAAAATGAGCTATCCTAAAATTGAACGTTGGGGTGTGAAAATGCCGTCCCCGTGCTCCCTCGTTTTCACCGGTTTCGTTCCCTCCTTCACGGCCACCGCCACCGCCATCGCCTCCCATTCCCCTCTGTTCTAATCACTACTTAACTAAATCCATCCTCTCTGTCTGAATCCTCCTAAAATTTTACCCAACCCAAGATCCCAGATCGAGTGAGGATGAATTTTGCGGGCAAGTGATCGGGGGTAAATCTTCATCCTTTTCTTGCTGATATCTTCGTCTTTGTTTTCCGTTTGCGCTTAAATTGTTTGATAATTAGGAGGGAACGAGTCTGTCTCTGTTTCTGGTTCTAGGTTGTTGAGTTTCCAATCAATATTTGTTAAATCAAAGCTTTTGGGCTGGCTAATTAACTTGAATTATTGGGGTTATCGCATTTCATTTGCATGTGGCTAGCTGCTGTGATGACTAGGAGTTGTAGGTCTTTTGGTTGTAATGCTAAAACGAGTGAGATTCGGTTGGCTTTGAAGCAAACCCATTACTTTTTCCCAACGATTCCTTGTGGAGGATTAGAGTGCAAGCCTGGCACCACAGAATTTGTGGTTCAGAAATCCCAACTAAGTTGGGAAGGGACTTGTCAATTGGCACTACAAGATAAAATGGATACTTCAACGAGAGCTTCCCTGGAGTCACTGATACCTGGAATGAGATTC
>NW_020864056.1:0-16133 GCF_003713205.1 Coffea eugenioides
GTTTGACGGTGGAAACGAGTACAAACCGGGGTCGAACATTTAGCATTGCTCTACTTTAAAATAGTGAGTGTACCACTTGCATGACTTGTTTAAATGAATTACTTGTGACTGGAAATGTATGATTTGTATGACTGTGACTTGGTTTAATTAGGACTGGACAGGTGTGTACTTTATCATACTCGATTCCTCTTGATTGTTTGACTGGTCTACTGTTCATTTGAAATCTATTACTTGTGTATGACTTTGATCTCGTTTGAAGCCCAATACCCGACGACATTACTATGAATTTGAGTTCAAATCTCATTGGTAGTTAATCAAATAGAGCCAGCAAGGGATTGGTCGAGGTAGATTGACGGGCCATGAGTAAATCTGTCACTGATTTACTGAGTACTAGATTCTTCTGATATTTGGTATACTCGAGTATATAACCACAACAGTTTCTGTTTGGTGTTCGGACCTAGTAAAAGGTATGATTGGTGGATGGAAACTGGTGTAAAGCAGGGATCTATGGTCAATATTTTTTTGTTTCTCTAAACATTGACGAAGTGTCAACAGGCTTGGATTAAACTAATGCGACTAGGAATTTGGCTCCTGAGAACCATCTTTATCCTTTTACTTGAAACACTTTGTGTTAGTTGTGGTGTTTACTTATCTCCCTAATTGATGCTTATATTTGATAGTTTAAAGTTCGAACTATGTGATTTTCAATTGCGTGACCCTGTGTCACATTTGTTTTCCTTACAGGGATGAAGTCTTGGAAACGTGATTAATTCATAGTAAGGTTGTTGGATATTGGGCTCCAAATGACATCAAATTCATGCAAAAGTAACAGATTTCAAATAAATAATAGACCAGTCAAACAGACAAGTGGAAGCAAGTGTGATAAAGTACACACCCGTCCAGTTCAAATTAAACCAAAGTCACAGTCATACAAATCATAAATTTCAGTCACAAATAGTTTATTTTAACAACAAGTCATGCAAGTGGTACACTCACCGATTCAAAGTAGAGCAACGTTAAACGTTCGCTCTCGGGTTGTGCTCGTTTTCACCGTCAAACCCTAAAAGTAACCAAGATAAAATGTCATGGTCCGACCATTCAAAATTTAGGTTAATGAAGTACATATTTTAGGCTCAATTATGAGCCATATGCCTATCCAAGTTTGGCCTCTCAAAACACAAAGTTCAAAGACAAATTTGAAAGTGCCAATCGAGGAATATCCAAGTGCATTCTAAGACTATGATTCAAGTAAGGTGTTAGTGTGAAAAGAAAAACATTTAGACCCAAAAGACCTAAGAGACAAAAAGAGATAAATTAAGTATGTACAACTCATGAAGTTTAGCAAAATATATATAAGATATACACACAACTTTTAGAAGAAAAACGACCAACCACGAATTTAAAGTTGGACAAATGAAACTAGAAAACATGCTAGAACAAACCATTACTTTTTCTCTTGTTTTATATATGATTTTTGACAAAATTTCAGCTTATGTGTCACCACCAATGTGGATTTAAGCAATCATAAGCAACCTAAGTTCAAACTGACCAAAAATCATACCTCTATCGTCACTCTTACTCACTCATATTATAAGAAAGAAAGAAAGAAAATTTCAGCAGCACTTCCCCTTATTTCCTTAAATTTCCCTTCCAAACTCAACACTTATTTTCATGGCAAATCAACCTTAATCAAGATCACAATTCATAAGCTATAAAGGACACTTGTTTAAGGTACAAAGCTACTCGAAATAGACCATTATTTAGTTCAAAAGCGACCATACCAAAGCTGAAAATGTTAACCCTAAGCTGAAAATCACCACTACAAGCTGAAAATTTCTATAATAAAACTAAAATAACATATTAAAGCTGAAAAATCCACATGACAAAGCTAATAGATCATAGTCAAACTCAAATCAAAATATCAAAACTGAAATTTCTCAATCAAAGCTGAAAATTTCAAACCACCACACAAACTATGAAATTTTTCATAAACTCTACCAATATCAAGTCTTAAATCTACGCAAATGCAAGTTCAAAGAGAAGAGATGGTTTCTAGACATGATTACCTTTAAACCCTATGAAGAAATGAAACCCAAGAGCTTCTTTTCTCTCAAATCGTTCCACCAAAGTCCTTCTTCCTTCCTTAATATCACTTTCTACAGATTGGATTGAAAGCTTAGAATGAAATCTCAAAAATTCAAACAAGGATTCTATGTTAGAAATGGAGTTTTCTTTTCTCTTTTTCCTTGCAAGGTGGTTTGACCAAGGAGAAGGAAAAATGAAAGGTTTTTGGTCAATTTTTTTAAGTTAAAGGCTAAGAATGGCCTTGGTCAAAGTCAAAATTCCATGGCTTTGTTGACAAATGGCACTCCAAGAGTTAATTCTCCAAATACTAAAATATCAAACCAACCTCTAATTATCCCTTAACACTTTACAAAATAATATCCCTTTGCACAAAACTCTTTCTAATCTTTAAAATTTATCGCACATACCTCACTAGTGGGTCCTACTTACATAATACATTACGAATTTAGCATGCACTAACTTATAGAAGAAAAATGATTAAAAATCTTGACTCACTCATAGAAATATCTAGAAAATTAAGGCATTAAAGTAAAGTAAAGAAAATGTATTCAAAGAAATAAAATAAAATAAAATAATTTTCTAATCCTCACATCTTTCATGGCCAATTTTACCTCCTAGTTAACTTTCTTGGTTTTTACTTCCTCAAAATTTTATTCTCTAGATAATAAAACAAGTAATTAAATTCAAGTAATTGCCACATTCTAACTTCATGTGAGATCAATACCTATTATTCGTATACTCAATAAACGAACCGTGCACTTGCAAAAATAGGGTAATAAGTTTTTAAAATTTGTAGCGAGTAAAAAGATCCTAACAATTATAGTCTTATGTCTTAGTTTCAAAATGATTCAAGAACCATTAATCCAATATTTTGTTTATCTCAATCCATAACTTTTGATGATTGCAAAAAATAGATGTTACTAATATTTTTTGATTAGATTTTTCTAGAATTGGAGTAGAACAGGTTCAAAGGCTAACATATGCTGAAATAGCTGTCAGACGCACATAAAGACTGCATCAGCCGTCCGACAACCATTGAGTAACTTCGGACGCATGAAGAACCCACTCTCGGACGTCCGAAGATGATAAGGCAAGTCATCTAAGCTAATTAACCTCGATCGAACGTACAATACCTGAGTACCGGACGTCCGATAAACGTTGTGACATTTCGGATGCAAAATATTGGAGGCACCGGACGTCCGAACGAATTGAAGGAGAATTCCCAGTTTTACATCATACCTTCGGATGCATATTCTGGAGGTACCGGATGGATGTCCTAAACATTTCAAGAAAACTTCTTGAACTCACTGCCTGCGTTCGGACGTAGAAAACTAGCCTACCGGACGTCCGACATCACCAACGGCTAGTTGACTCTTCAGCTGCTTTCTATCCGTTGGTAGCATTAATTGAAGAATTTTTTGGTCCCTTATAAAAAGGAAAAAGTCAACCACTTCAGACAACTTTCGCACATTGAAACTACATCAGATCTTGAGTGATTCAAGTGTGAGAATACTCTTTAAAGAAGATTTGTATTCTTAGTTGTGGAATTTTCAATAAGCTTTTCAAGTGTGTTTCTATTTCTTCAATAGTGTAACTTTGTGAGGGCTATCCGAGTGATAGTAAAACTTCCTTACTTGACCAAGTGCGGCTTGGGGCGAGGAGGAAGTGATCCTTCCTTTGTACACCAGATATTGGTTGTAAGTTGATTAACTTGAAGAAGTTTGCTATATAAAGTGGTATGCAAACTCAAGTCGAGTTTGAAACTTGGTTTGCTATTCTATCCTTTTTATTTACTGTCTTGCAATATAAACTGTCTATCTCTTCTACTCCCAAACACTTGTGCTTATTCATCAATTGCTCCATTGTGTGGCCTTTAGAAAAAGAGGTAAGTTCTCAAAAGTGACTCATATCTTGCTATTTTTTAAAACTACTTAATTCACCCCTCCTCTTAGTTGTCTTCGATCCTTATAATTGGTATCAGAGTTTGGTCTCCTAGAGATTAAGCTCAATCGGTTTTGAGTAAAAATGACAACCAACAATGCCATGTTTTTTAAGGACAATCTGTCATAGACCCCAATGTTTCAATGGATCAAATTATGTGAGTTGGAAGGAGAGGATGATTATTTTCTTACAATCTATTGATATTGAGTTGTGGTTTATTGTCAATAAAGGTCCATATGATGCCTCTATTATTGATGAAGTTACTCATAGGCCGAGACCAAAAACAAGGAGTGATTGACTGGTGATAATAGAACTCATCTTACCTTAAATGCCAAGCCTATGAATGTATTATACAGTGCTTTAGATTCAAATGAGTCTATTAGAGTCAAAGGCTGTAGATCTGCAAAAGAGATTTGGGATAAACTCAGAGAAATCCATAAAGGAAGTGAGAATGTGAGAGAACAAAAGAAGTCCATTCTGGTCACTAAGTATGAATCCTTTAAGATGGAACACTCATGAAAACATTGACAAGATGTATTACAGATTCAATGATCTTATTAAGAACTTAGAAGTACTTGAAAAGGATTACTCTCTAGGTGAGAAAAATAGAAAAATTCGGAATGCTTTATCCAGGAATGGGAGAGTAAAGTGACTGCCATTGTCGAAGCTAAAGATCTAAATACCTTATCCATTGAATCTCTTATTAATTCTTAACCTCTTATGAACCGAAACTCAAGTCCAAGGTGCAAGAGGAAGAAGATACGAAGGTGAGAAAGAGTATTGCTCTAAAAGCCTCACAAGATGAAGATGATTCAGCCTCCTTAGATGAAGATGACATGGAAGGTGATGACAATGATATTGCACTCATCACAAAAGGTTTCAAAAGAATACTCAACAAGAGAAGATTCAGAAAAGGTGGACCCAGCAATTCATTCCCAAATCAGTTCAACAACCTGAGAAACAAAGGGAAGCTAAAGCTCAACAAAACGCAAACTGATAAGTGCTTTGAATGCGGCCAACTTGGACACTATGCAAATGAATGTCCAATAAAGAAAAGGAAGGAAAGCAAGGTTGAACGAAAAGCAAAGTTTAACAATTTTCAGATCACCTGGAATGATTGCAATTCAGAAGGTGAAGTCGAAGAAGAAGAGGAGTCTGCCCAAACGGCTTTCATGGCCATTGGTGATGAAGAGGTAACTATTTGTAACTCTCAAACTGATAGTGATAACGAATTTGATGATGATGTTAACTCTTTTATGGAAAGAATGCTTAACAGTTTGAAATAATCCTATGTTAGAAACAAGGAACTAAAACAGAAAATTAACTTTCTGATTCAAAACAATGCAAGCCTCTTTCGACAAAACAAATGTCTGAGAAATGAAAATGAGAACTGTAGACACCAAATTTTGGTGTAATTTCATTTGCTGTTTATTTTTAATTTTTTCATTTTAGTTTTATTCGATTTTTAGTTTTAGTTTCTAGTTTTATTTTTATTTTTAAGCTGTTAGCATAGAATCTCTTGGAAAATGAATGAAAATGAGAAAGTGAAAAGAAAAGAGGAGAGAAAAGAAAAAAAGAAGAAAATTGCCCACAAAATATGTTTTATGTCTTCTAAATTCAATCTTTTGGCATTTTGTTTATTTTTGTTAAGTTATTTTGAAAAAGAAAAGAAAAAAAAAGAGAAAAACGATGAAAATAGGAAATGGAAAAGAAATGGAAATTGCACTTTATTGTTCTAGTTTATTTTTCATCAAATGTTAATTATTTTGTTTTGTTATTTGTTTTATTATTATCATTTTTGTTGTTTAATTAACTAATTAATTAATTTTAAAAAAAAAAAAAAAAATCGCAACTTCCTTTCTGCTCTGCAAACCATAAACCGAAACTTCCTTTCTGCTCTGCACAAATAACTCCCGGGACAGCAGCTTCAGCACCGCACAATGCAGCCAATCAAAATTCAATACCAACTCAACACTCAACCGACCTCTACATTCAAACATCTCCATAACCACGGCACCCACTTCATTCATTCCACTACACATATCAAACCACAACTGCACCTCATCTTCATTGTAGCATCCGAGAGCAAGTGAGTGAGAGCTGCACTTACAGCCGAGAGGAAGGAAAGGTAACGGGGAGCTCTTCGTTTCTGTTCTGTCCGTGAGCTGAGGGGAGAGAATCGGACACCACTCTGCACTTCCAAGACCTCCACCAGCTGAGCTCAACCACACCCACCAACTTCACAGCTAGCCTACGCAAACCAAACTCAGCCAGCCATACTTTACTTCCATAGCCAGCCGAGAGGAAAATGTTGCAGCAAACCATCGTGTGAGCTGAGCTCTTAACTGGGGCCACTCATTTTCCATTCCACTACCTCAGCTCACAACAACATTTCCCTGCCTTGGTATCATCGACAAGGGGAACCAGAGAGAGAGCCATGCGAGTGGTGAGCTGCAACTTCCCTGTTCTGTCCGAGAGTGCGTGAGAGAGGAGATAACCGTGCAAGCTTCAATCTCAACACTTCATCCTCGCTGGATCCATTTCTCCACTGCAGCACCACATCTTATAAACTACCGGCTCATCTCCACAATATTCATTTTCATTACACTAGCTCCCCTCCATCACAACACCCTACTACCATTTTCTCCTCGACCACGAACCGAGAGCAAAAAGAAAGAGAGAACCGAGCCTTCCGTTTCTGTCCCTGTCCGTAAGCTTGAGGGAAAGAGAGAGAGACTTGTTGTTTTCTTCGTCTCACCTGCGAGCTGGTGAAGGGGACCGAGAGCCATCACTTTCTTCATCAACTCCACCGCCTGCAACAGCCAAGCAAATCAACCAAATCCCAAGCCCATCAGCGAGCCGAGGGGGAAGAACAAATCGCAGCATCTTGACGCGCGAACTAAGCTTCCAGCTGAGGTAGATTCTGGTTTTAGATTAGCTCACTAGTGGTAGATGCAGTGAATTATGGTCATGCATGAAGTGTTTGTGTCTCGGATGATGAAACCAAAGCATGAGAAAATCTGATTAGGAAGAAATTGGAATTTGCCGTGGGAGTGATTTGGAAAATGCAGATTTAATTCTGTCTCTTTGTAGTAGTTTGAGCTGATACATGCGTTTAACTAATTAAGAACAAGGTAATTAAGCTCTGCATGCAGCCCCTTGGTTCGGTTATGCTAGAAAAATAAGAATGAAAAACAATCTGGCCGGATGCAAGCTCATCCGAAGGTAGCAAACAGAAGTTCTGGTTTTTTCGGATGAATGTGGCTGTTGTCCGAATCTGATTTTTGAACTAGAAACGTTAATTAATTAGTTAAGGAGTTGCATGCTGGATTTGAGTGCCAAATACAAGGCTTTGGCCGAAAAAAAACTGGATTATGACCAACTAAGTGCTGAAAAAATTTCTGTTGTGCCGAGGGAGTAAAGCTGGAATTGCAGCTTGTTTTTGGAAATTTTCTTTGGAAATGATGTTTAGAAATGCCTGAAATATGTGTGTCTTAAGTCTTGTAAGCTATATAGATGTGAAATTCTTGATATGTTGGGAGATTGAACTGGAAATAGTTAAATGAAACTGCTGGAATTTTTCCAGTATAGCCGAGTGAAGAAGAAAAGATTTTTCCAGTTTTCTTTAGGAATTTTGGGATTCCAAATTGTTCCATTTAAAGTTTGACAAGCTGTAAAATATTCCACACTTGTTGATTTCACTCTAGAATATTTTAAGAGGGTCATGCATGCGATTACTATTAAGATGATATCCGGAAGTCTTGTCTGAAATAAGAAAAGCTGCGCTTCATTGCTCCTGTTTTGTTCATTGGCTTTGCTTGCGTCTATAAGAAATTTCATGTTTGGGGACATTCGATGGTAATGGAGGGCAAATTCCTTGCATTTGGTCTGTAAATGACATATTGATAGAGCTTGTTGGAGTGTTTGCACGCAAAATAAAATTGCTGCATTTTTTTTCTTACTGTTTCTTTCCATGGTTGTTTTCTGAGCTTGTATGCTTAATTCTGTGTGGAAGGGAAGAAGTGGAAAGTTTAGTGTTGAGTTCATGTCTTTGGGTCAAAAAAAAAAGTATTCGGATTCATGCCCAAGCACTTGCTGGAAAATGCATTTCAACTTGCCAAATCAGTTTTATATGTTCCAGATTTTTCAACTTGCTGAATGTACTTTATTTGTGTTTGCACTGGATTTTGCTCAGTTTTTCTTTCTATTTGTTTGGATGATGGCTTGCCGCCTAGTTTAAAGCCTCGTGTTTGGATTTGATTGTGTTTGAAAGCTGGATTTTGTAAATTGCCGAAAAAATGTTTGCTGCACCTTGTCTCTTGTTTTTGCTGTTATTACCTGCTTCCTTTGAGTGTAGTGGAGAAAGATACTTGACTCACAGTAGCGAATTGGTCAAACTTGATTTTAATAGGGACCTATTGCAGTCTACTTTTTATTGATGTTATTTCATCTATTTTCTTCTCAAAAGGTCCTAAGGAGGTGTTAAGGTTCTTCATTTTTTCTTTTGACACCCTTGTTGATGGAAAATCTGTATTCCGAGGGGTTTAGTGTGTGTTTTGGAGGACTTCTATATACCAAAGAAACAAGTTTCCTTCGTAGGTTGCATGTTTTTGCATGAAAAGAGTTCTTATAATAGCTCTTTAACCCCTCAAGTCCCTTCTTATTCTACCATGGCCTAAGCAATTGAAAAGATTAATCAATTGGGTCCTTCGAGTTTCCTTTCCCTTTTAACTTGGAATTTCATTTGATGAATATGGACTTGTTTGATTATCTAAAGGGATCTAATGGTTCAATTTCATAGTTATTAGTGATTCTTTAATTTTTGTTTTTGAAGAATTTGTGTTGTTTGATTTACTATTAAATTGGTGCATTAATCCTTTGTTTAGTGGTTGTAGCTCCAATTTAGAACCTTTTCCAACTTATTAGCACCACAAAAGGGGACGGTATACTTTCTTTTATCTTTTTTGTGTATCTCCCTATGTGATCCAACTTGCTAAATGAAAATTGCATGCCTACTTGGTTTTCTTGAATGTTTATTAATGCCTTTCATTTATTTACTTTTATTTCATTTTTAATCTTTCTTTTATTTTCATTTATGGGGTATGTGTACACCTCTTGGCTTGTAATAGATAGGGCATAGCAAGTAATTTGGTCCATTTTCCCTTTCCCTTTTGTTTTAATTAGCAAATGTAATGGTTGCATGCCTATGTGTTATATGTTAAACGCTTTATTAGGATTTTGCATTTAGTCAAGCATGTTAAGTGTTATGTGCTACGTGCTTATACGTGAATCGCATGTCTACTCGCTTTTTGTAGTATATATGAATGGAATGAATGAATGTACGTCACCACACTAGTCCAACGCTAGTTGTGGTTCATCTTTTTCACTAATCTAATGATAGTAGGATGTCATAGAAAGGGCTAGTCCAATGCTAGACCCAATAGGTTTTTTTTTTTCCTTTTTCATTAAGTGCATGATCACCACATATCACGCATTTTTCTTTAGTTTATCATTTGGCATGTTCCTCAAACACCTTCCCCTTCACATTAGGACTTGCATCTCATGCTAGTTATAGGGTCCATTTGCCTGAGAACCCCCTTGGGTAAGGGAAACGAGCGAGTGTGGCTACTCAATAGCCTTAGCACGCTAGTTTCGCCTTCTAATCAAAGGGAAAATCGAAGTCGAAAAGTTAGAAGTCAACCCCCGTACCCGACTTGTTGTATTCCCCTAGGGTCATACTTTCATTTTTATTACTTCCATACTCTTTTAATCACATTTTTTTACATTTCTCAATCCATATTTTATTTACTTTACTTCACAAATGAAATTCAAGTTTCACTTATATATGTACTATTCTATCTTCATTCATTTGCACACACAAACACTTTGATTTTCATACAAATTTACACATGCACTTTCTTTACACATTCGCACACAAACACTTTGTTTTTTTACACCATTTCATACATGAATCTTTTCATACACTTGCACACTTGCACTTGAGTCACCATTTGCATCAATCGACCTCTATGAGGTTTCCCTTTATTGGCCGCCACAATTCATGTGGTTTGGGACCAAGAACCTCACGAGAGACATCGTAGAATTTAGGATTGCATTTCTCATTCATTAGTCTTTGTCCAAATTGCAAATACATACCTTGGGTAGAAAAATTAGGAAAAATTGGTTCAAGTCACGCAACTAGCCTTGGCTAGGTCGAAGGGGTGCCTTGGATTTTTATCCTTGCCTTCCCCTTCGTCAAATGTGACCCCCGATCCCTCTTTTGGTTACGTAGACCCAAAAGTTCTCAAAAAGGGTTTATTTACTTTTTATTCAAAAACAAAAATCATTTTTGGGTGACTTGGTACACCCTAACTCTATACCAAGTGGCGACTCCATTTTTGATACAAAAAACCCTTTTGAACTTCACTTGGCCAAATCGTCGCATTCTAAGTCCCATGGCCTTTTACTTTTCATTTTGCACACGTTCACACATTACACACCACACATCACACACACTCGATTCGAAAAGTGGGGCGCGACAGTTGGCGACTCCACTGGGGACTTCCTAAGTGGGTCCAAGCATTTGACTTAGCCATTCGTTTCCTTTTCTACCCTTTTTATGCATTGCACTTGGATATTAGGCTTGCATTTTTCATTTTTAGGACCTTTTGTCTTATGTACGTAATCAAACCAATCCCTCGACTCATGAATGTATGTTTGAATGAATGTTTACTTGTTATCTCGCGCTTGCATTGCATTTGGGGGGGTGTGTGTCACCTTTAGAGCCTCGCGTGGTTCTCAACCCCTTCCCTCAAAATAGGGGAACACTTCATACGTGCATGTTTACTTGCTTTATCCCATTTTATTTTTATTTTCGTGGGCGTTTCCCACACCGCCTTGTAGGATTAGGATCGATTGCCTTGGGTAGGCGGCTGGTGTGCTCTGCGCCCATAGCGCTACCTAAGGGATCACTCGAGCCACCGATCAAAGGCCTTGGGAGTGATGACCCTTTGCCTTTAGGTCTGAAGGCTTGGGAGCCGAAGCTTTATCGAGTCTAGGCATTAATGAACCAAACCTCATGCATCCATATTAGCATTTTCCTAGGCTAGAGTCAGCCTCACCCTATTTTAAGCACATTAGGCACGAGGGAAGGGGTTCCACCCCTTTTACTTGTTTTATTGTATTTCTTTTCTTAATTGCTCCCAATGTGTTATGTGTACTATCAATTGCACTAACCATTCTTTTGTTTTCCTGGCTTGCATTCATATGCCTTAGCAATAAGAGGCCTCTTTGGCGCTCTTTTAGTGACTCACCCACTAGATGACTCACATGTCTAAATTTCAGTCTTTGCACTTACTTTTCAGTGAATACATTTCATGTTTAGACCTTTTCCCCCCGTTGCATTATTTATGTCCTTTAGCTCACATTTCATGTTTGTCACATATTTACATAGCTTTAATAAACTGGCATCATGCATAAACCCTAGAAAGGGAATGCCATTTAGGGGATCCCGTGTTAGGAATAAACCACCCCATGTCTCGGATATATAATCCAAATGAGACTTGCACGTTTACCTTTCTCGTACCGTCCAAAGGGGTAGTGCACAAGGTAAGGTAAAGATCCGATCATTTTCATAGAGCGATCTTTGGAATATGAGCGTCTAATAATCACCTTTTGGCCACTTTATCAAAATTGGTAAAAATCCCTTGCGTAAAGGACATTAATTTGAAGAAACCCAAATAATTCTTCACTATTGAGACGATAAATCAATGGAGGCCAAATCTTGATTTTAGCAGGCTCATAGACTAAGGCATTGTAATGATTTCTTGAAACTACCCAATGGGTAGAGAACTCAATCGATTTTTGAACAAATCATCCATTTTATCCAATCCATTTTTGTCAATTCATTCAATTTTAGTTCAATCTAATCATTTTTGAATAAATTCATTTCATCCAATTCATTTGACCAAATTACCCTTTTTAGGGTCTTTTGACCAATTTACCCTTTTTAGGGTCATTCGGTCGATTTTGAATAAATCGTCAATTCATTTGACCAATTTACCCTTTTTAGGGTCTTTTGGCCAATTTACCCATTTTTAGGGCAACCGAGCCGATTTTTGAATAGATCAAGTTTCGTTCAATCTATTTGATCGATTTACCCTTGTTAGGGTGATTTGATTAATTTTGGATAAATTAAATTTCATTCAATTCATTTGACCTGTTTCCCTTTTTAGGGTAATCCGGTCGATTTTTAATAAATTGTTAATTTTATTTGACCAATTAGGATTTCATTGTCAAATTCCAAATTGGGAAATCTAGTCGATTTCGAGAAAAACCGTCCATTGCATCCAATCACTTGATCAATTAGGGTTTTGACCCGTAATTCACTAAGAAATTTTATCAACAAATTCCGATCTCTTCGATAGGAGTTCGTCAAGGTCAAACCCATGCGTTTTGCAAATCAAAGGTGATCAATCTATTCGGACGTTGTCCTCATTTTGACAAATCTCTCGTCACTCCAATGGCCAAATTTTTCAAATTATTTTTCACTCAATGAGTTGATCAGATCCGTCAGGTATGGTATAGTGCCTGCTCTGGAGGACTGCATTTTCATGCTAGGCCTACCCTTGGCACAAAAGGGCTCCCCCATAGGACATGCATCCGAATTTTCTGGATATCTACTAACTCTTGCCTTTTTCTTTTCCTTTTCTTTATTTTCTTTGGAATAATTAAGCGAGGGTTGAACCTAAAGGCAATCTGTCAAAAATTCTCAGGTGATATTTCAACATAGCTTCTCGTCGAAGCCCCATCATAACGCGATCCCGCAGTAGAGCCCAGGGGAGTCGTGTAAACATGAGTTCACAACCGGAACAGTCAGATAGGTCTGCTACTACCGCTCAACCCGAGACTGCAAGTTCGGGGATTCAGTTGACTGAGATGCTTACCAAGTTTGGAGAGATGGCGTATGAGATGGCCGCCCAAAGGAAGTTGAATGATGAGCTAATTAGCAGCGGAGTTCAACCCGAACCTGTACCCGCCAGACAGCCTGAGCAAGAGCCGTTTGTCCTACCTTCGGCCCATGCCACTGTTACTCCATCATTTCCTATTGCACCCGAAGAAACTTTCACCTATCCCACCACAAATTTGCCATACACTTACCCTCCTCATCCTTCATTTTCTCTTACTCACATGCGAGGTCCACAACCCCAAATCACTTCAAATATACTACCTGAGCCACATACCTTTTATTACCCTGCTGCTGAGCCATTCCTGCCGGACCATACTTTTCAAACCAAGCCAGAAATGGGGGAATCTTCCGCTCCCGTTGATATGAAGTTACTTAAGCGCCTTGATCGCTTTGATGAATTTATAAGGAAGAGTCAGGGGCTGAACAAACAAGGAGTGCTGGACTATGATGAGCTTTGCCTTTTCCCGAATGTGCAATTGCCTGAGGGGTTCAAAACTCCGAAGTTTAACAAATACGATGGGACGGGTAATCCCAAGACACACCTCCGACTATTTGCCAACAAATTGGGAAGGCCCATAGACGACGAGGATTTGCCTTTACGGCTGTTCCCGGAAAGTCTGGAGGGGGATGCACTCAACTGGTATTCCAAGCTGAAACCCGAAGAAGCAAAGACCTGGCTGGACTTGTCCAACGCTTTTGTAAAGCAGTACGAGTATAATTGCGAGTTGGCTCCAACACGAACCACGTTGGAAGGGACAAAGAGGAAGCCATCTGAGGACCACAAAACCTATGCTAAGAGATGGAGGACAATAGCTGCCAAAGTCGAGCCACCGATGACTGAGGACGAAATCATACGCACTTTCATTAAAGCACATGATCCCCCGTACTTTGAAGAAATTTTCCGCATGACTGGATGCTCGTTCGCCGCCATTGTCAATAAACTTGAGGAGTACGATGACTTCGTGAAAGCTGGGAAGATTGTTAATGTCTCTGCCCTCAAATCCCAGTTGGATGCTTTGCAAGGACAGGGGACTAGTGAGAAGAACCCGCAATTTAAAAAGAAAGAGGGGGAAACTGCCTTCACCTGGAATCAAAACCCTGTCCCAAGACCCAGACCTCGACAATACCCTACCTACTCAAACCCTTACCCCTACTACTCAAATCCTCATCCTGTTTACCACACCAATATCACTCATCCTCGACCTCGCCCAAATTATGCCAACCCGCCTACAACCCCTTTCCAAATATCTCAACCAAGCTTTCAACAAGCTCGTCCTCGGCCTCCTTACCACCAAAGATTTTCCCCACCAAATAGACCCACCTACAACTATCCCCGACCCACTGAAACCTACAATCAAAGCCGTACTCGAACCTTCACCAACCTAGGCAGGCCTTTGGACCAATTGTATGAGCAATTGAAGGTTGTCAACAAAATAGGCGTGATTCCCCCTCCAACTTACCTTCATGGCATGCCTGCTGGGTACAATCCACATGCTATTTGTGCCTATCATTCGGGAGTACCTGGCCACTCAACCGCCGATTGCAGGGCACTTAAGCACAAAGTCCAAGACATGATCGAGGCAGGAGAAATAGTGCTAAGGAAAAGAGGTGAACAAGGGCCGATCATAAGTACAAATCCTTTTCCTGAACACCAGGACACCTTCGAGGCATCCACCTCCAACGACGAAATTTGAAAATCCTGAAGGAGCTTTGCACAATTTGGATGGCCGAGTATCTTCCCTCTCGAAGGGAATTTCGGTAAATCTAGGGGTTGTTATTTACTAAAGTTCACAAAAACCATTTCTTGCATATGTGAATAGCTTCATGAAAACATCTTTCGCAATCAAGTTTTTGTCTTGTTTCCGCTTTGATTAGTTTTTCCATTAAATGCACAATTTGTTTATTTGATTATTGTCCTGAATTTTAATTCTTTTAAATGGCCAAAGATGAAATTATTTGACCCTTTGAATATCACTGTTCTGGATTCCGATAATACCATCCATCTAAAAATCCCTTCATTAAGAAATCCCTTCATTGAAAAATCCCTTCTTTGAGAAGGTCAGAAATCCCTTCGTTGAAAAATCCCTTCTTTGAGAAGGCCAAAAATCCTTTCATTGAAAAATCCCTTCATTAAGAAAGCTCTTCATTGAAAATCCTTTCGTTAAGAAAGCCTTTCATCAAGAAATCCCTCCTCTGCCAAGTTCTAAGCTGATTGGTTAAAACAGCGTCACCGACGATTGATTTTGATGGATGAAAAGCAGTTGAATGTCGTATGGCCTGTGTTCATAACAAAAAGGTCCGCCTCCGAGCCTTTAGAGAAGGAGGACAAAGAGTTAAAGCGAGATTTGCCAATGCAAGATGAAATCAAAGACGAATTTGGCCTAAACTGGTAAGGCCATTTGTCATTCAAAAAGGTGCTACCGAGTGGAGCACTTATCCTTGAAGAGATGGACGAACAAACAGTCTCTCAACCTATCAACTCAGACATGTGTAAGAAGTTTTATTTCTGATTATGCAAATTTCTTTTGGAAATCATGCAAGGAGCGAAACAAAAGTCAGGCCATCTTCTTTTCCAATCAAAACATTTCATCCCTAGTCATCCCTTTTGAGCTATCAGAACAATAATTTTCGTTTGGCAGCCCCTGAGAATTGCAAACCCCACACTGGGGCAAATTCATTTTGAAACGAGATTATCAGAGAGGGAAAAGGAAAAATCCCCATACTGGGGCAAATTCATTTTGAAAAAAAAGGAAAAAGGAAAAAGAGGAAAAGAGAAAAGAAAGAACCCCACACCGGGGCAAATTTAGCTTTGAAGAAAAATGCAAAAAGTGAGGAAAATGCAATGAAAATGCAAGGAGAGAGGATTCAATCGAACTGGGGCAAATTTCCCTCAGTTTCGTTCGAAATTGAAGATGATTTCAAATGATGCAATCTCAGGTTATTTCACCTCTCATAAGAGCAAATTGTTTTCAAGCCTTAACTTTTCTTGACATACCCCACCTGACCCCATTACAAAAGCCCAAAGTCCTGGCTTTCGTCACTTGCAGTATTTCTATTGGAAAGTTTGCTAATCAACTGACAAGTGATGTCCATAATGCCTTCGCCTAAACTTCTAAGGGAAGTGCATTTTACTGATGCC
>NW_020864057.1:0-21638 GCF_003713205.1 Coffea eugenioides
TATAGTGTACATTTGCATGAGAGTCCCCTTCTGATGAGGGAAACGAGTGAGTGTGGCTACTCGATAGCCTTAGCACGCTAGTTTCGCCTTCTAATCAAAGGGAAAATCAAGTCACGATTTAGGTCTCCCCGTACCCAATATGCATGAATTCCCTAGGCTCATGCATTCTCAATCCACTCTATCATTACACTTTCACTTTCGTCTCATTTGCACACATGCACCTTTTTATCACCTTCACTTGCACACGAACACTTTTTTATCTCCACTTGCACACGAACATTTTATCTTCACTCGCACACGAGTACTTTCATCTACATTTGCACACCTTCACTCTTATCTTATCTTTTATCATTTTTCTCACTTCACACAAACTCACACTTTCACATGGCATGCATTCCACTCATTTTTCACGTCATTTAGGTTTAGGTGTGACCTCTCCAAAAGGATCATTATTGGGCTTCACAATTAATGTGCTTGGCACCACTTAACCTTTGAAGAGAAATTTCCCCCAATCCCCTTAGGTCTAGGTTTTTGCATTCATATAGACATATCCAATACGCGATACATACCTTGGGTAGAAAAACTAGGAAAAATTGGTTTGAGTCGCGCAACTAGCCTTGGCTAGGTCAAAGGGGTGCCTTGGATTCTATCCTTGCCTTCCCCTTTGTCAAACGTGACCCCCGAACCTTTTTCTTTGGCTTACGTGGACTAGGAGTCGTTTTAAAAAGGGTTTTACTACTTTGTCTTTAAAAAACACTTTTTGGGTGACTTGGTACACCCCAAATCTATACCAAGTGGCGACTCCGTTTTCATATTTAAAAAACCCTTTTTAAAATTTCATTTGGCCAAATCGTCGCTTTCCAAAGTCCCATGGCCTTTTTACTTTTCATTTTGCACACGTTCACACCACACTTCACACATCACATCATCACACACCACACCATACACAATTCATTCGAAAAGTGGGGCGCGACAGTTGGCGACTCCACTGGGGACTTCCTAAGTGGGTCCAAGCACTTGACTTAGCCATTCATTTCCTTTTTCTACCCTTTTTATGCATTGCATTTGGATATTAGGGTTGCATTTTTATTTTAGGACTTTTTCGCATCGCGCGCGTATCAAACTTTTCCCTCACTCACGTATGTGTGATTGGTTGATTGGATGTTGTTTACTTGTTTATCTCGCGCTTGCATTGCATTTGGGAGGGGGTGTGTCACCTTTAGAGCCTCGCGTGGTTCTCAACCCCTTCCCTCAAATTAGGGGAACACTTCATACGTGCATATTTATTTGCTTTATCCCATTTTATTTGTATTTTCGTGGGCGCCATCCCACACCGCCTTGTAGGATTAGGATCGATTGCCTTGGGTAGGCGGATGGTGTGCTCTGCGCCCATAGCGCTACCTAAGGGATCACTCGAGCCACCGACCGAAGGCCCTGGGAGTGATGACCCTTCGCCTTTAGGTCTGAAGGCTTGGGAGCCGAAGCTTTATCGAGTCTAGGCATTAGTGAACCCCAGCCTCATGCATCCATATTAGAATGACCTAAGGTAGAGTCGGCCTCACCCTATTTTAAGCACATTAGGCACGAGGGAAGGGGTTCCACCCCTTTTACTTGCTTTATTGTATTTCTTTTCTTAATTGCTCCCAATGTGTTATGTGTACTATCAATTGCACTAACCATTCTTTTGTTTCTTGGCTTGCATTCATATGCCTTAGCGATAAGAGGCCCTTTTGGCACTCTTTTAGTGACTCACCCTCTAGATAGCTCACATGTTTAAATTTCAGTCTTTGCACTTGATTTCAATAAATATATTTCATTTTTAGACTTTTTCCCCCCGATACATTATTTATGTCCTTTAGGTCATATTTGTCACATATTTACATCGCTTTAATAAACTGGCATCACGCATAAACCCTAGAAAGGGAATGCCATTTGGGGGATCCCGTGTTAGGAATAAACCACCCCATGTCTCGGATATGTAATCCAAATGAGACTTGCACGTTTACCTTTCTCGTACCATCCGAAGGGGTAGTGCACAAGGTAAGGTAAAGATCCGATCATTTTCATGAAGCAATTTTTGGAATATAAGCATCTAATAATCACTTTTTGGCCATTTTCTCAAAATTGGTAAAATTCCCTTGCGTAAAAGGACATTAATTCGAAGAAAATTCACAAATGATTCCTCATTGTTGAGACGATAAATATAGAGGCCAAATTTTGATTTTAGAGGCTCATAGACCAAGGCATTGTAATGATTTCTTGAAACCACCCAGTGGGCGAATAATTCAATCGATTTTTGAACAAATCATCCATCTTATCCAATCCATTTTTTTTCAATTCATTCAATTTTAGTACAATCTAATCATTTTTAAATAAATTCATTTCATCCAATTCATTTGACCAATTTACCCTTTTTAGGGTCATTCGGTCGATTTTGAATAAATCAAGTTTCATTCATTTGACCAATCTACCCTTTTTAGGGCGATTCGATCAATTTTTGAATAAATCAAATTTCATTTAATTCATTTGACCAGTTTACCTATTTTTAGGGCAATTTGGTCATTTTTAAATGAATCATCAATATTATCCAATCCATTTGACCCGTTTTTTCCCTTTTTAGGGTTTAAGTCTAAGGGTCACCGAATAAATTAATTGAGACATTGCAATCTCTTTTACACATTATTTCATGCATCGACCAAAGTAGCAATCCATTCGGACTTTTCCCTCATTTTAGGACAAATGTCTCTTTTCATTCCAATGGGCCAAATTTTTCAAGTTATTTTTCACTCCATGAGTTGATCGGATCCATCAGGTATTGTATAGTGCCTATTCTAGCGGATTGCATTTTCATGCTAGGCCTACCCTTGGCATAAAAAAGGTTCCCCCCATAGGACATGCATACCGATTTTGCAGTTTGGCCTACTAACTCGGGGTATTTTTCTTTTGTTTCCCCCTCCCCTGCATTCATAAAAATGTTTCAATAAGACGAAAATATTCTTCTATATCTGATGATAATTTTAATCCAATAAAGTTTGAAGATTACAAGTGTTATTTGATTCTTGGGCGGATCCTACGATGAAAACCCTCTGAGAGATGTTGTAATTGTTCTCCAAAGGAAAATTTTGTATATTTGAAAAAGGAGACAAAAAGTGTATGTGTGAGCTCTTTACGAGTTTCTCTCTTCTCATTTGTATCATAATTGATTGAGCAATTTTGTTTCAAACTTTTTCAACAATAAAATTTTTTGGACAATTTTTGTTTTGTGTATATTTATGTACATTTCATTCTTTACTCTTACTCATTGGAGATTTCATGATGATTTTTGAGAAATAAGACCCAATTTGAGATTTTTCAACCTATAGCCTGAATTTCACAAGTGTATGCTTCCTAAAATCCTTACACTCGATTGGTGTTCCAACCTGTACAATAAGAGTGCTCAGAAAGAAAGAGAGTGAACGGTCACTCAAAAGGCCCTATGAGATACCTTTCTCCTTGACTTAATTCCAAAATAAAATCAGTCACATTGATTGATAAATTGTAAATTGGGGCAACTTTTGCTTGAAAATGTTCAAGGCGTCTAATCTGGTTCAATCACATCTAAGTGAAAGCAAAAATGTGCATTATTCTTATTTGTTTGGAAAATTTGGAATGATACTTCAAGCATTCGTTTCATTACCTATACAGATTTTTATCATTTGCTCTCCCATTTGAGCTTCTAAAAGAATAATTTCGTTTCAAATAAGGGTCTTAATGATCACTACCCTTCATTGAAAAATTTTCAAATATCAAAAGAAGAATGGATTTTCAATGACCATTTCGCTACTTCGGTTGTCATGAGGTATAAGAATGATACTTTGGCCGTCATTTCTGCAATCTAAACACTGATCATCCCTTGCATCCTCGTTTGAGCTAAATTGGTGGTTCTTTTCGAGTGCACATATGATCGCACCCCACATTGGGGAAGGAGATTGGGAAATTTTGAAAAAAAGGAGAAAAGAGAAAAGTAAAAATGCCAAAAGGAAAAAAGAGGGAATCACAAATTGGAGAAATTTGAATCTATCTGGGTTTCAATTTTTGGGAAAAAAGAAAGGGAAGAGATTTGTCCGCGTGGATCGCCAACGTTTCACAAATATGGATGAACAAGGGTTTTCCTCAATCAGTTAATTCAGATACATGCCAAAAATTTCCCATTAACGAAAGTTTCCTCTCAGAGTTAATGTAAGGAACGGAATACAAGTCAGGCCATCTTCTTTTCCAATCAAACATTTTATCCCTAGTTATCCCTTTTGAGCCTTCAGAATAAAATACTTCGTTTGGCGAACCCTGAGAGTCGCAAACCCCACACTGGGGCAAGTTTGGGTTGAAAAGAAAATTTCAAGAAGCGGAAAAGTGAAAAGCCACAAAATCAAAAGGCAAAGGAAGAAAAGAGAACCTCAGTTCAAAAATAAACTGGGGCAAATTTTGTGAAAGTTCAAAAGAATGGCAAAAGGCCGAAAAATCAAAAGGGAAAAGAAAATCAATTGAGTAAAAACTGGGGCAAATTCTGATTTTACCCTAAAATAGGGTTGACGCAACAATGCGATCTCAGATTCTTCAAACCAGTGTTGAAATCCGTTTTCAAGCCTTAACTTTTCTAAGCACCCCACCTGACCCCATTACAAAAGCCGAAAGTCCTGACTTCTGTTCTTTGCAATGGCCCTGTCAAGAAAATTTCTGATGCCGGAAAATTTTAGCTGTATTTCTGAATTGCTTGAGTATGAGGTTGACGCTACTCACCATGTGAAAACCCATCAGCTCGAGGGAAAGGGAAAAGAGGCAAAAAGCAAAGAAAGGAAAGTAAATGCAAGAAAATGCAGAAAAATCGACGCTGAAGTCTCTGGTGAGTGATGAGAAAAATGCAAACAAAGTCTGAGATCTTTTGATTTCAAAATAGGGGCAATTTTGGAAAAATGCGATCTATGGTGCAATATCCTTGAAAGTCTTAAACTATCGTTTTCAAGCCAAATTACAAGCTAATAAAGTCCATCGTGGACTTATTCTTTCATGACAATCCAAAGTGAGGATCATGCTCATAAGAAATTCATCAAATCATTTGTGATCATAGGGGCATAACCCGTTTCCACATGTTTTAGCTATCACTTCTGTCCATACGTTACAAGCCTAGAAAGCTTGTATGTTGACTAAGTTTTCTTGAAAATAAGGGTAACAAACTTTTCGCTTTCACTAAGATGTGACATTGAATGGATTACATACAACTGGGGCACAAAAATGAGACAGATTCTTATCTCCCATTTCCTTAGCCATTTCAAAAAAAAAAAAAAGTCACTTGATTGGTCCTGAAAAGATGAGTCAACCAGAAGTGGTGACCCGTTACCCTAAGCACCAATGCTAAAAGTAAGGAAGAAATCTTCTTGAAATTGGTGTTATCTTGAGAAAATTCATCATGAAATTTTCTGTATGAGTTTAAGCAAGATATTTTAGATTTCTTCGCATTGTATAGGAAACACAGTTCCTTACTTTGTTCAAATAAATGAAGCTTCATCCAAACACATTTTTGCAATTAGGTGTGCCCACACTGGGGCAAAATTTTCCGCAATACATTTGAGGATTTCATCCAAAAGTCAAAATGATACATTTTCGAATCAATCACGTTGCTCTTTTCATGAAATTTAAGTGCATGTCATGCTTTGTGAAGACCCCTGTGCAGGTATTCATGATTCAAAATGACGAAAAGCATCCAGTAAGGCGGAAGGCCGATACTGCAAAGAGAAGCAAGAAGAAGGAGAAAATGGACCCGACATGGGCAAATTTTGTTGAAAAATTCTCTCGGCAAAATCCGAAGGGAGGGGAAAATTCAGAAAAATCAAGAATCAAAATCAAATTCTTGTTTCTTGGAAAATCAAATTTAATGTCTTGTTCTTGACAAATCCAATTCAATTTCTTGTTCCAAAAATAGTTGGGCCTGGACTTTTGTGCCGCCAACTTCACAAAACACGTTGGGCCTGGACTTGGTGCGCCAACATCACTTTATCACATTGGGACCGGGTTTTATCCCGCCAACTCAGGACGGGTCCCGCGACCGTTTTTTCCATTGGGACGGGTTTTATCCCCAACTCGCAGGACGGTATAATCCCGCTGACCGCTTTTTATCAAATTGGGACCGGGTTTTATCCCGCCAATCTCGGCAGGACCGGGTATAATCCCGCTGACCGTTTTTATCAAATTGGGACCGGGTTTTATCCCGCCAATCTCGGCAGGACCGGGTATAATCCCGCTGACCGTTTTTATCAAATTGGGACCGGGTTTTATTCCCGCCCATCTCGAGGACCGGGTTTAATCCCGCTGCCGCTATCTACATTAGAGGACCGGGTTTTAATCCCGCCAATCTCGGCAGGACCGGGTTTAATCCCGCTGACCGTTTTTATCAAATTGGGACCGGGTTTTATCCCGCCAATCTCGGCAGGACCGGGTTTAATCCCGCTGACCGCTTATCTCACATTGGGACCGGGTTTTATCCCGCCAATCTCGGCAGGACCGGGTTTAATCCCGCTGACCGCTTATCTCACATTGGGACCGGGTTTTATCCCGCCAATCTCGGCAGGACCGGGTTTTATCCCGCTGACCGTCCACACCCCGTCAGGCTCAGATGTCGTCTCACTGACCAATTCATCATACTGGGGCAAATTTTGAACAAAAACAAAAACAAAAAAAATCAAATCATCAAAAATTCAAAAAATCAAAAAAAACAAGTTCAAAATTTTGTTTCTTGGAAAGTCAAATTTAATTTCTTGTATTTTGACGAATCAAATTCTTCACCAATTGGATGGCAGGATTGGGTCTTATCCCACTGACCATTCTAAAAATCACGTTGGGCCTGAGTTTCGTGCCGCCAACATTCCAAATATCAAGTTGGGCCTGAGTTTCGTGCCGCCAACAATCCAAATGTCACGTTGGGCCTGAGTTTCGTGCCGCCAACATCTAAAAATCACGTTGGGCCTGAGTTTCGTGCCGCCAACAGTCCAAACATCACGTTGGGCCTGGATTTTGTGCCGCAACATTCCAAAGATCCCGTGGGTCTATCCCAATTTTAAAGCATTTCCGGGTCAGTCCCACGATCAAAAGCATTTTCGGGTCAGTCCCACGATCAAAAGCATTTTCGGGTCAGTCCCATGATCAAAAGCTCATTCGGGTCAGTCCCACGATCAAGAGCATTTTCGGGTCAGTCCCACAATTCAAAGCTTATTCGGGCCAGTCCCATGATTTGAATTTTCTATCTCTAGTCAATCCCGTTTAAATTCTGTTCGGGTCAGTCCCGTTTAAATTTCTGTTCGGGTCAGTCCCGTTTAAATTTCTGTTCGGGTCAGTCCCGTTTAAATTCTGTTCGGGTCAGTCCCGTTTAATTTCTGTTCGGGTCAGTCCCGTTTAAATTTCTGTTCGGTCCGTCTGTTCGGGTCAGTCCCGTTTAAATTCTTGTTCGGGTCAAAATTTCTGTTCGGGTCAGTCCCGTTTAAATTCTGTTCGGGTCAGTCCCGTTTAAATTTCTGTTCGGGTCAGTCCCGTTTAAATTCTGTTCGGGTCAGTCCCGTTTAAATTCTGTGGGTCAGTCCCGTTTAAATTCTGTTCGGGTCAGTTCCGTTTAAATTTCTGTCTGGGTCTATCCCATTTAAATTTCTGTCCGGGTCTATCCCGTGGGTCTATCCCATTTAAATTTCTGTCTGGGTCTATCCCATTTCAATTTCTGTCCGAGTCTATTCCATTTAAATTTCTGTCTGGGTCTATCCCATTTACATTCCTGTCCGGGTCTATCCCGTGGGTCTATCCCATTTATATTCCTGTTTGGGTCTATCCCGTTTTAAATTTCTTGTCTAGGGCAGTCCCATTTCAAAAGTTTGTCAAAGGGGTCAGTCCCCCATTTCTAAAGCATTCATCGTTCGAGACATTCACTGCCGAATAACACAGGTAAGTATTTGGTGTCTACTTCTTTGTCTCAAGTTTTTCCAAAACTCAGACAAAGAGGGGCAAACTGTAGACACCAAATTTTAATTATTTTTAATTTAATTTCTATCATTTATTTTTATTTATTTAATTGAGTTAGATTCTTCATTTTCATTTTTGTAAGATGTTAAAAGTGGCTTTAATTCTCTTAAAATTTGGTTTGAAAATTGTTAATTTATTTTTAATTGATTTTTGAAGAAAAATGGAAATGAAAAAGAAAGAAAAATGTGTGGATAGGTGGAAGTGTGCATGTTGGACAAGTGTATAAAATAATCATTAGACAAGTGTCTAAGGAATTATAGGACAATTGTATAGAGGGGTAGGTGTCAAGGACACTTGTTGAGCTTAGGGAATTTTTGAAACAAAAAGAAACAAGCTACGGGGAGGTGGAACGAAAAAATAGCAGAAACAAAAAGGGAAAAAAAGACAAGCAAAAAGGGCGGCCAAGGCTTACGGTGGGAAAAACAGAGAGAAAGGAAAAACCAAGGAGATGACGGCTGAGGAGGCTATGAAGGAAAAGGGACAACGAAAGAGAAGAAGGGAGAGCTAGCAAACAGGAGGGGGCGGAAACAAAGGATGGCCGGCTAGTAAAAGAGAAGAAAAACGTAAGAGAGGTCTGAGAGAGGTGGGAGCTTCGGCTAAAAGAGGAGAGCTGGTGGTGGAGCTACGAAAAGGAAAAAAAGCAAAAACAGAGCAAAGGAAAACTAGAACAAGGGAAAAGAAGTTCTGCGTCTGGGCTTTGAAAAGAGGCTACGAGAGCTGGTGGTGGAGCTTCGTGGGAGAGCGGCGGCTGAAAGGAAATTGAACAGAGAAGGGGAGCTACCAAAGGGGCTAAGGGAAAAAACCAGAAAGGGAAGAAAAACAGAGGGGAAACTAAAGGAAATGAGGAGCGGCGGTCTGAGCAAGGAGACAGCAAAACAGAAAAAGGGCTACGTGGGAGCTAAAAAGAGGGAATGAAAGGAAAAAACAGAGAGAGGGAGGACGGCTGAGTGAGAGCAGGAGAGAGCTGAGAGGTTCTGGGGGGTAGTCGACGGCTAGTTGCTGAAAAAGAAAAGCGAACCAAGAAGGAGGCAAGGGAGAGCTTCGGGCGAGGACAAAGGAACCAGAGGAAGAAGGCTTCGGCAAAGTGAAAGGAAAAATTGAAAAAAAACAGAGCAAATGGAGCAGTCACCATCTCGCCTGGGTCCGTCATTGCCGTCCGTGAATGGCCAAATCCAGATTGAAGAAGGTGAGCCGCCATTGTCTTTCAAATTTCAGTTCTATTCAAGCTTTCAAAGCCTGTTTTGTATTTTTATTTTCACGTTTGTGGCTAGTAGCAAATTTTCTGTTGAGTATTCATGAACTGGAAGTATGTCTGTTTTGGATGTCGATTGGACTGAAGTTTCCTGTGTTTTGACAAAATTTTGGGGTTGAATATAGCTTTAGTTGAGTAGAAGATTAGTAAAATTTCTGATGCCCTCAACCTGTTCGACGAATTGCCTGAGAAACTTTGATGTATTGCTGTCTTGCATCTTTCTTTTTCCGTTCCCTTATGCTTCCCATTTTCTGGGTTTTGTTGTCTGTTACCGAATTCGGCATGTCCCTGTTTGCGAAGAAAGCTGAAATGGCATCTGCTGTATTTTGGATCTTCAATGGTTTAATGTTCTTGATTTGGGTGTGTTAATCAAAAGGAGTTGTGATAATCAAAGGGAATCTTTAGTAATCCGAATCTCAGGCTTGAATTTGGGTTTGTGCATGAATTGTACATTGAATAGCCTTTCGATTGCGGAACCCAGAAATTAGCGTTGAAGAAGAGAGCTTCTGCAGAGCATAAATTTCTAAAAAATGCAATTGAACCCTTCATGTTCTGCCTAATTTCATTGTGGCCCAAAATCTGGATGAATTGAACTAATTTTGTCCTTTTAAGTGTAATCCTCTGTTTGCATATTTTATGTGACTTTGTGGATAGATTCATTCTTGATTTGGGGTCATGATTGGGGCTTAATAATTTTAGTTAAATTTGTTTATCTTGTTGGGTTTAGTAAAATAAGTGTTTTGGATTAAGGGATTACTTTGTTTGGGCTTAGGAAGATAGAGCCCAACACTTTTGTTTGGATTTTTGGCTTGGGCCAGAGGATCATGATCCATCTGTTTGGTTGGCTAATTTTGGGCCAAAATAGTAGGCTAGCCCATCTGTTTTGCTTGGGTCCTGATTTGTGCTAAGAGGATTTTGGCCCAAGAAGTGAATAAAATGGCCCAATAGCCTGGTCCATGAAGAAACCAGAAACGAAATTGCAAATCAGCCCCTGCATTTTCCCTTAACTGTACTGTGGCCCTGGAAGCTTTCCATTCCTTTCAATTGGGTCCCTAATGTAATTGCGATTAGGTCCCTGAACTTTATTTTTCTTTAATTTTGACCCCAAAACTTTGTTCATTTTTGCAATTAAGTCCCTTCTTCTTTTGACTTCTTAAATGTGGGTTGTTGACATGATTCAATTGATTCAAATTCATGCTTATTTTTATCATTTGTGATTATTTGCCAAATAAATTGGTGCCTTGACCCTTTTATTGTTTTGAAGCTAATATTCTTTTCATTTCACAACTCAAGGGAGGTAACCTCTATCTCTTTGATTTTATTTTTCCTACGTGCTCCTACGTGTTATGTGAATATGCATGTCTACGTTGCTTTCCTTGCCTTTCTTTAATTCCTTTCATTTATTTTATTTACCTTTTGTTTTTTTATTTAAGTTATTCTTTATGGGGTATGTGTACACCTCTTGGCTTGTAATAGTTAGGGATTTAATTATTTTATTCCTTTTCCCCCTTTTAGATTGTAGTAGGGTCTCCCTAATGTAATAGATAGGGCTTGGAGGAGCATTCAATGAAGACCTATCGAAGTCATGTGCCTAGCTAGCAAATGTAATAGTTAGGGCTTTAATTGTCTTATGTGTCTTGCATGCTTAGTTACTACGTGTTAATTTGCTTTGTTAGGCTCTTGCATCTAGTCGAGCATGCTAAATGCTATGTGCTATGTGTTTACGAGTATTTTGGCATGTCTACTTGCTTTCATAGCCATGAATGAATGGAATGGATGAATGTACGTTTCCGCTAGTCCAACGCTAGTCGGAATTCATAGAATGGGCTAGTCCAACGCTAGACCCTTAGGGATTTCCCCTCATTAGCATGTCATTTGCTTGTTCACCACATATCATGCATTTTTCTTAGTTTTATCACTTGGCATGCTCCTTGAACCCCCTTTCCCTTCTTTTTAGGATTTTTGCATATCATGATAGTTATAGTGTACATTTGCATGAGAGTCCCCTTCTGATGAGGGAAACGAGTGAGTGTGGCTACTCGATAGCCTTAGCACGCTAGTTTCGCCTTCTAATCAAAGGGAAAATCAAGTCACGATTTAGGTCTCCCCGTACCCAATATGCATGAATTCCCTAGGCTCATGCATTCTCAATCCACTCTATCATTACACTTTCACTTTCGTCTCATTTGCACACATGCACCTTTTTATCACCTTCACTTGCACACGAACACTTTTTTATCTCCACTTGCACACGAACATTTTATCTTCACTCGCACACGAGTACTTTCATCTACATTTGCACACCTTCACTCTTATCTTATCTTTTATCATTTTTCTCACTTCACACAAACTCACACTTTCACATGGCATGCATTCCACTCATTTTTCACGTCATTTAGGTTTAGGTGTGACCTCTCCAAAAGGATCATTATTGGGCTTCACAATTAATGTGATTGGCACCACTCAACCTTTGAAGAGAAATTTCCCCCAATCCCCTTAGGTCTAGGTTTTTGCATTCATATAGACATATCCAATACGCGATACATACCTTGGGTAGAAAAATTAGGAAAAATTGGTTTGAGTCGCGCAACTAGCCTTGGCTAGGTCAAAGGGGTGCCTTGGATTCTATCCTTGCCTTCCCCTTTGTCAAACGTGACCCCCGAACCTTTTTCTTTGGCTTACGTGGACTAGGAGTCGTTTTAAAAAGGGTTTTGCTACTTTGTCTTTTAAAAACACTTTTTGGGTGACTTGGTACACCCCAAATCTATACCAAGTGGCGACTCCGTTTTCATATTTAAAAAACCCTTTTTAAAATTTCATTTGGCCAAATCGTCGCTTTCCAAAGTCCCATGGCCTTTTTACTTTTCATTTTGCACACGTTCACACCACACTTCACACATCACATCATCACACACCACACCATACACAATTCATTCGAAAAGTGGGGCGCGACAGTTGGCGACTCCACTGGGGACTTCCTAAGTGGGTCCAAGCACTTGACTTAGCCATTCATTTCCTTTTTCTACCCTTTTTATGCATTGCATTTGGATATTAGGGTTGCATTTTTATTTTAGGACTTTTTCGCATCGCGCGCGTATCAAACTTTTCCCTCACTCACGTATGTGTGATTGGTTGATTGGATGTTGTTTACTTGTTTATCTCGCGCTTGCATTGCATTTGGGAGGGGGTGTGTCACCTTTAGAGCCTCGCGTGGTTCTCAACCCCTTCCCTCAAATTAGGGGAACACTTCATACGTGCATATTTATTTGCTTTATCCCATTTTATTTGTATTTTCGTGGGCGCCATCCCACACCGCCTTGTAGGATTAGGATCGATTGCCTTGGGTAGGCGGATGGTGTGCTCTGCGCCCATAGCGCTACCTAAGGGATCACTCGAGCCACCGACCGAAGGCCCTGGGAGTGATGACCCTTCGCCTTTAGGTCTGAAGGCTTGGGAGCCGAAGCTTTATCGAGTCTAGGCATTAGTGAACCCCAGCCTCATGCATCCATATTAGAATGACCTAAGGTAGAGTCGGCCTCACCCTATTTTAAGCACATTAGGCACGAGGGAAGGGGTTCCACCCCTTTTATTTGCTTTATTGTATTTCTTTTCTTAATTGCTCCCAATGTGTTATGTGTACTATCAATTGCACTAACCATTCTTTTGTTTCTTGGCTTGCATTCATATGCCTTAGCGATAAGAGGCCCTTTTGGCACTCTTTTAGTGACTCACCCTCTAGATAGCTCACATGTTTAAATTTCAGTCTTTGCACTTGATTTCAATAAATATATTTCATTTTTAGACTTTTTCCCCCCGATACATTATTTATGTCCTTTAGGTCATATTTGTCACATATTTACATCGCTTTAATAAACTGGCATCACGCATAAACCCTAGAAAGGGAATGCCATTTGGGGGATCCCGTGTTAGGAATAAACCACCCCATGTCTCGGATATGTAATCCAAATGAGACTTGCACGTTTACCTTTCTCGTACCATCCGAAGGGGTAGTGCACAAGGTAAGGTAAAGATCCGATCATTTTCATGAAGCAATTTTTGGAATATAAGCATCTAATAATCACTTTTTGGCCATTTTCTCAAAATTGGTAAAATTCCCTTGCGTAAAAGGACATTAATTCGAAGAAAATTCACAAATGATTCCTCATTGTTGAGACGATAAATATAGAGGCCAAATTTTGATTTTAGAGGCTCATAGACCAAGGCATTGTAATGATTTCTTGAAACCACCCAGTGGGCGAATAATTCAATCGATTTTTGAACAAATCATCCATCTTATCCAATCCATTTTTTTTCAATTCATTCAATTTTAGTACAATCTAATCATTTTTAAATAAATTCATTTCATCCAATTCATTTGACCAATTTACCCTTTTTAGGGTCATTCGGTCGATTTTGAATAAATCAAGTTTCATTCATTTGACCAATCTACCCTTTTTAGGGCGATTCGATCAATTTTTGAATAAATCAAATTTCATTTAATTCATTTGACCAGTTTACCTATTTTTAGGGCAATTTGGTCATTTTTAAATGAATCATCAATATTATCCAATCCATTTGACCCGTTTTTTCCCTTTTTAGGGTTTAAGTCTAAGGGTCACCGAATAAATTAATTGAGACATTGCAATCTCTTTTACACATTATTTCATGCATCGACCAAAGTAGCAATCCATTCGGACTTTTCCCTCATTTTAGGACAAATGTCTCTTTTCATTCCAATGGGCCAAATTTTTCAAGTTATTTTTCACTCCATGAGTTGATCGGATCCATCAGGTATTGTATAGTGCCTATTCTAGCGGATTGCATTTTCATGCTAGGCCTACCCTTGGCATAAAAAAGGTTCCCCCCATAGGACATGCATACCGATTTTGCAGTTTGGCCTACTAACTCGGGGTATTTTTCTTTTGTTTCCCCCTCCCCTGCATTCATAAAAATGTTTCAATAAGACGAAAATATTCTTCTATATCTGATGATAATTTTAATCCAATAAAGTTTGAAGATTACAAGTGTTATTTGATTCTTGGGCGGATCCTACGATGAAAACCCTCTGAGAGATGTTGTAATTGTTCTCCAAAGGAAAATTTTGTATATTTGAAAAAGGAGACAAAAAGTGTATGTGTGAGCTCTTTACGAGTTTCTCTCTTCTCATTTGTATCATAATTGATTGAGCAATTTTGTTTCAAACTTTTTCAACAATAAAATTTTTTGGACAATTTTTGTTTTGTGTATATTTATGTACATTTCATTCTTTACTCTTACTCATTGGAGATTTCATGATGATTTTTGAGAAATAAGACCCAATTTGAGATTTTTCAACCTATAGCCTGAATTTCACAAGTGTATGCTTCCTAAAATCCTTACACTCGATTGGTGTTCCAACCTGTACAATAAGAGTGCTCAGAAAGAAAGAGAGTGAACGGTCACTCAAAAGGCCCTATGAGATACCTTTCTCCTTGACTTAATTCCAAAATAAAATCAGTCACATTGATTGATAAATTGTAAATTGGGGCAACTTTTGCTTGAAAATGTTCAAGGCGTCTAATCTGGTTCAATCACATCTAAGTGAAAGCAAAAATGTGCATTATTCTTATTTGTTTGGAAAATTTGGAATGATACTTCAAGCATTCGTTTCATTACCTATACAGATTTTTATCATTTGCTCTCCCATTTGAGCTTCTAAAAGAATAATTTCGTTTCAAATAAGGGTCTTAATGATCACTACCCTTCATTGAAAAATTTTCAAATATCAAAAGAAGAATGGATTTTCAATGACCATTTCGCTACTTCGGTTGTCATGAGGTATAAGAATGATACTTTGGCCGTCATTTCTGCAATCTAAACACTGATCATCCCTTGCATCCTCGTTTGAGCTAAATTGGTGGTTCTTTTCGAGTGCACATATGATCGCACCCCACATTGGGGAAGGAGATTGGGAAATTTTGAAAAAAAGGAGAAAAGAGAAAAGTAAAAATGCCAAAAGGAAAAAAGAGGGAATCACAAATTGGAGAAATTTGAATCTATCTGGGTTTCAATTTTTGGGAAAAAAGAAAGGGAAGAGATTTGTCCGCGTGGATCGCCAACGTTTCACAAATATGGATGAACAAGGGTTTTCCTCAATCAGTTAATTCAGATACATGCCAAAAATTTCCCATTAACGAAAGTTTCCTCTCAGAGTTAATGTAAGGAACGGAATACAAGTCAGGCCATCTTCTTTTCCAATCAAACATTTTATCCCTAGTTATCCCTTTTGAGCCTTCAGAATAAAATACTTCGTTTGGCGAACCCTGAGAGTCGCAAACCCCACACTGGGGCAAGTTTGGGTTGAAAAGAAAATTTCAAGAAGCGGAAAAGTGAAAAGCCACAAAATCAAAAGGCAAAGGAAGAAAAGAGAACCTCAGTTCAAAAATAAACTGGGGCAAATTTTGTGAAAGTTCAAAAGAATGGCAAAAGGCCGAAAAATCAAAAGGGAAAAGAAAATCAATTGAGTAAAAACTGGGGCAAATTCTGATTTTACCCTAAAATAGGGTTGACGCAACAATGCGATCTCAGATTCTTCAAACCAGTGTTGAAATCCGTTTTCAAGCCTTAACTTTTCTAAGCACCCCACCTGACCCCATTACAAAAGCCGAAAGTCCTGACTTCTGTTCTTTGCAATGGCCCTGTCAAGAAAATTTCTGATGCCGGAAAATTTTAGCTGTATTTCTGAATTGCTTGAGTATGAGGTTGACGCTACTCACCATGTGAAAACCCATCAGCTCGAGGGAAAGGGAAAAGAGGCAAAAAGCAAAGAAAGAAAAGTAAATGCAAGAAAATGCAGAAAATTCGACGCTGAAGTCTCTGGTGAGTGATGAGAAAAATGCAAACAAAGTCTGAGATCTTTTGATTTCAAAATAGGGGCAATTTTGGAAAAATGCGATCTATGGTGCAATATCCTTGAAAGTCTTAAACTATCGTTTTCAAGCCAAATTACAAGCTAATAAAGTCCATCGTGGACTTATTCTTTCATGACAATCCAAAGTGAGGATCATGCTCATAAGAAATTCATCAAATCATTTGTGATCATAGGGGCATAACCCGTTTCCACATGTTTTAGCTATCACTTCTGTCCATACGTTACAAGCCTAGAAAGCTTGTATGTTGACTAAGTTTTCTTGAAAATAAGGGTAACAAACTTTTCGCTTTCACTAAGATGTGACATTGAATGGATTACATACAACTGGGGCACAAAAATGAGACAGATTCTTATCTCCCATTTCCTTAGCCATTTCAAAAAAAAAAAAAAGTCACTTGATTGGTCCTGAAAAGATGAGTCAACCAGAAGTGGTGACCCGTTACCCTAAGCACCAATGCTAAAAGTAAGGAAGAAATCTTCTTGAAATTGGTGTTATCTTGAGAAAATTCATCATGAAATTTTCTGTATGAGTTTAAGCAAGATATTTTAGATTTCTTCGCATTGTATAGGAAACACAGTTCCTTACTTTGTTCAAATAAATGAAGCTTCATCCAAACACATTTTTGCAATTAGGTGTGCCCACACTGGGGCAAAATTTTCCGCAATACATTTGAGGATTTCATCCAAAAGTCAAAATGATACATTTTCGAATCAATCACGTTGCTCTTTTCATGAAATTTAAGTGCATGTCATGCTTTGTGAAGACCCCTGTGCAGGTATTCATGATTCAAAATGACGAAAAGCATCCAGTAAGGCGGAAGGCCGATACTGCAAAGAGAAGCAAGAAGAAGGAGGAAAAATGGACCCGACACTGGGGCAAATTTTTGTTTGAAAAATTCTCTCGGCAAAATCCGAAGGGAAGGGGAAATTCAGAAAAATCAAGAAATCAAAATCAAATTCCTTGTTTCCTTGAAAATCAAATTTAATGTCTTGTTCTTTGCAAATACCAATTCAAATTTCTTGTTCCAAAATAGTTGGGGCCGGACTTTGTGCCGCAACTTCACAAAATCCGTTGGGCCTGGACTTGGTGCCGCCAACATACTTTATCCATTGGGACCGGTTTATTCCCGCCAATCTCGGCAGGATCGGTATAATCCCGCTGACCGTTTTTATCAAATTGGGAACCGGTTTTATGCCCCGCCAATCTCGGCAGGACCGGTAATAATTCCCGCTGACCGTTTTTATCAATGGGACCGGTTTTTTCCCGCCAATTCCGGCAGGATCGGGTATAATCCGCTGAGAACCGTTTTATAAAATTGGGACGGGTTTTACCCCAATCCTCGGCAGGACCGGGTTTAATCCCGCTGACCGTTTTTATCAAATAAGGACCGGGTTTTATCCCGCCAATCTCGGCAGGACCGGGTTTAATCCCGCTGACCGCTTATCTCAAATTGGGACCGGGTTTTATCCCGCCAATCTCGGCAGGACCGGGTTTAATCCCGCTGACCGCTTATCTCAAATTGGGACCGGGTTTTATCCCGCCAATCTCGGCAGGACCGGGTTTAATCCCGCTGACCGCTTATCTCACATTGGGACCGGGTTTTATCCCGCCAATCTCGGCAGGACCGGGTTTAATCCCGCTGACCGCTTATCTCACATTGGGACCGGGTTTTATCCCGCCAATCTCGGCAGGACCGGGTTTTATCCCGCTGACCGTCCACACCCCGTCAGGCTCAGATGTCGTCTCACTGACCAATTCATCATACTGGGGCAAATTTTGAACAAAAACAAAAACAAAAAAAATCAAATCATCAAAAATTCAAAAAATCAAAAAAAACAAGTTCAAAATTTTGTTTCTTGGAAAGTCAAATTTAATTTCTTGTATTTTGACGAATCAAATTCTTCACCAATTGGATGGCAGGATTGGGTCTTATCCCACTGACCATTCTAAAAATCACGTTGGGCCTGAGTTTCGTGCCGCCAACATTCCAAATATCAAGTTGGGCCTGAGTTTCGTGCCGCCAACAATCCAAATGTCACGTTGGGCCTGAGTTTCGTCGCCAACAATCTTAAAAATCACGTTGGGCCTGAGTTTCGTGCGCCACCAGTCAAACCTCACGTTGGGCCTGGATTTTGTGCCGCAACATCCACGATCCCGTGGGTCTATCCAATTTAAAGCATTTCCGGGTACGTCCACAATCAAAAGCAATTTTGCGGGTCAGTCCAACGATCAAAAGCATTTTCCGGGTCAGTTCCATGATCAAAAAGCTCATTCGGTCAGTCCACGATCAAAGACAATTTTCGGTCAGTCCCACAAAGTCAAAGTATTCGGGCCAGTCCCAATTGATTTCTATCTCTAGTCCAATCCCGTTTAAACTTAATGTCGGGTCAGTCCGTTTAAATTCCTGTTCGGGTCAGTCCCGTTTAATTTCTGTTCGGGTCAGTCCCGTTTAAATTCCTGTTCGGGTCAGTCCCGTTTAATTTCTGTTCGGGTCAGTCCCGTTTAAATTCCTGTTCGGGTCAGTCCCGTTTAATTCCTGTTCGGGTCAGTCTCGTTTAATTTCTGTTCGGGTCAGTCCTTAAAATTTCTGTTCGGGTCAGTCCGTTTAAATTCCTGTTCGGTCAAGTCCGTTTAATTTCTGTCGGGTCAAGTCCGTTTAAATTTCTGTTCGGGTCACAGTCCCGTTTAAAATTCTGTGGGTCAGAACCGTTTAAATTTCTGTTCGGGTCAGTTCCGTTTAAATTTCTGTCTGGGTCTATCCCATTTAAATTTCTGTCCGGATCTATCCCGTGGGTCTATCCCATTTAAATTTCTGTCTGGGTCTATCCCATTTCAATTTCTGTCCGAGTCTATTCCATTTAAATTTCTGTCTGGGTCTATCCCATTTACATTCCTGTCCGGGTCTATCCCGTGGGTCTATCCCATTTATATTCCTGTTTGGGTCTATCCCGTTTTAAATTTCTTGTCTAGGGCAGTCCCATTTCAAAAGTTTGTCAAAGGGGTCAGTCCCCCATTTCTAAAGCATTCATCGTTCGAGACATTCACTGCCGAATAACACAGGTAAGTATTTGGTGTCTACTTCTTTGTCTCAAGTTTTTCCAAAACTCAGACAAAGAGGGGCAAACTGTAGACACCAAATTTTAATTATTTTTAATTTAATTTCTATCATTTATTTTTATTTATTTAATTGAGTTAGATTCTTCATTTTCATTTTTGTAAGATGTTAAAAGTGGCTTTAATTCTCTTAAAATTTGGTTTGAAAATTGTTAATTTATTTTTAATTGATTTTTGAAGAAAAATGGAAATGAAAAAGAAAGAAAAATGTGTGGATAGGTGGAAGTGTGCATGTTGGACAAGTGTATAAAATAATCATTAGACAAGTGTCTAAGGAATTATAGGACAATTGTATAGAGGGGTAGGTGTCAAGGACACTTGTTGAGCTTAGGGAATTTTTGAAACAAAAAGAAACAAGCTACGGGGAGGTGGAACGAAAAAATAGCAGAAACAAAAAGGGAAAAAAAGACAAGCAAAAAGGGCGGCCAAGGCTTACGGTGGGAAAAACAGAGAGAAAGGAAAAACCAAGGAGATGACGGCTGAGGAGGCTATGAAGGAAAAGGGACAACGAAAGAGAAGAAGGGAGAGCTAGCAAACAGGAGGGGGCGGAAACAAAGGATGGCCGGCTAGTAAAAGAGAAGAAAAACGTAAGAGAGGTCTGAGAGAGGTGGGGGCTTCGGCTAAAAGAGGAGAGCTGGTGGTGGAGCTACGAAAAGGAAAAAAAGCAAAAACAGAGCAAAGGAAAACTAGAACAAGGGAAAAGAAGTTCTGCGTCTGGGCTTTGAAAAGAGGCTACGAGAGCTGGTGGTGGAGCTTCGTGGGAGAGCGGCGGCTGAAAGGAAATTGAACAGAGAAGGGGAGCTACCAAAGGGGCTAAGGGAAAAAACCAGAAAGGGAAGAAAAACAGAGGGGAAACTAAAGGAAATGAGGAGCGGCGGTCTGAGCAAGGAGACAGCAAAACAGAAAAAGGGCTACGTGGGAGCTAAAAAGAGGGAATGAAAGGAAAAAACAGAGAGAGGGAGGACGGCTGAGTGAGAGCAGGAGAGAGCTGAGAGGTTCTGGGGGGTAGTCGACGGCTAGTTGCTGAAAAAGAAAAGCGAACCAAGAAGGAGGCAAGGGAGAGCTTCGGGCGAGGACAAAGGAACCAGAGGAAGAAGGCTTCGGCAAAGTGAAAGGAAAAATTGAAAAAAAACAGAGCAAATGGAGCAGTCACCATCTCGCCTGGGTCCGTCATTGCCGTCCGTGAATGGCCAAATCCAGATTGAAGAAGGTGAGCCGCCATTGTCTTTCAAATTTCAGTTCTATTCAAGCTTTCAAAGCCTGTTTTGTATTTTTATTTTCACGTTTGTGGCTAGTAGCAAATTTTCTGTTGAGTATTCATGAACTGGAAGTATGTCTGTTTTGGATGTCGATTGGACTGAAGTTTCCTGTGTTTTGACAAAATTTTGGGGTTGAATATAGCTTTAGTTGAGTAGAAGATTAGTAAAATTTCTGATGCCCTCAACCTGTTCGACGAATTGCCTGAGAAACTTTGATGTATTGCTGTCTTGCATCTTTCTTTTTCCGTTCCCTTATGCTTCCCATTTTCTGGGTTTTGTTGTCTGTTACCGAATTCGGCATGTCCCTGTTTGCGAAGAAAGCTGAAATGGCATCTGCTGTATTTTGGATCTTCAATGGTTTAATGTTCTTGATTTGGGTGTGTTAATCAAAAGGAGTTGTGATAATCAAAGGGAATCTTTAGTAATCCGAATCTCAGGCTTGAATTTGGGTTTGTGCATGAATTGTACATTGAATAGCCTTTCGATTGCGGAACCCAGAAATTAGCGTTGAAGAAGAGAGCTTCTGCAGAGCATAAATTTCTAAAAAAATGCAATTGAACCCTTCATGTTCTGCCTAATTTCATTGTGGCCCAAAATCTGGATGAATTGAACTAATTTTGTCCTTTTAAGTGTAATCCTCTGTTTGCATATTTTATGTGACTTTGTGGATAGATTCATTCTTGATTTGGGGTCATGATTGGGGCTTAATAATTTTAGTTAAATTTGTTTATCTTGTTGGGTTTAGTAAAATAAGTGTTTTGGATTAAGGGATTACTTTGTTTGGGCTTAGGAAGATAGAGCCCAACACTTTTGTTTGGATTTTTGGCTTGGGCCAGAGGATCATGATCCATCTGTTTGGTTGGCTAATTTTGGGCCAAAATAGTAGGCTAGCCCATCTGTTTTGCTTGGGTCCTGATTTGTGCTAAGAGGATTTTGGCCCAAGAAGTGAATAAAATGGCCCAATAGCCTGGTCCATGAAGAAACCAGAAACGAAATTGCAAATCAGCCCCTGCATTTTCCCTTAACTGTACTGTGGCCCTGGAAGCTTTCCATTCCTTTCAATTG
>NW_020864058.1:0-15492 GCF_003713205.1 Coffea eugenioides
CGATTAGGGACCCGGGTGAACGTTTTGGTATACTCGAGTATTACCTTGAAGTCTGGTGGAGCCCGGCCAATGGCTGGGAAGGGGGTGAATGAAATGCATGATCAAATGTGCGGGGATTTCATTTAAAGAAAAAAAAACAAATGCTTTTCAAAAGATTGAAGGAAGGAGGAAATGTCAGGAGAATGAGCGCGCGCGGGAATATTTGGCTCCATGTGGGCCCGTATCCTTTTCATGAATGTTACTATCGCTTTCCATTGTAAATGTTTCTTGAATTATTGATACTCCATATTTAATGTCTTGTAAATGTTGTAATTGTTTCTGGACTTATCATTTGATTTATGACATCATTGAAATGAACTATTGTGAAACCTGATTTGCTTACTGATTTTATTGGTTACTCGCTGAGCTTTTAGCTCACCCCAAAAACTATTTTATTCCCCTCCACCGGGCTCGTGGCGAAGGAAGGCTTGTTGTGATTTTATTGTTGTGGAATTCCTCTGGTATAATAATTGGGATCATGGATCAGAGTGGCGCAGTGGAAGCATGGACGCTTCGCTTTTGATATGTAAATGTTGGAACATTTGATGTAATATTTGAGATTTATATTGTAATTTATTTGAGGAATGTAGTGAACGACTGAGTCCCGGCGAGAGCTGGGCAGGCGGTCCGCCGAACCCTCTGGTTCGCCTTAGGGTGAGGTGGGGCTGTCACAGTTGGTATCAGAGCTTAGGCTTCAGATCTCTGTAGTGTATCCTAGGCTTGAAGTTTAGGATGCCGGACTGTGGGTTTGATTTGACTCTTCGTGTCTGCTTGGAATGCTTGAGAGATTTTTTTGCGGGATGTCTTGACTTGATTGGTGCAAGAGGGAATGTCGAGGACGACATTCTTTTAAGGAGGGGAGATTGTGACGCCCCGAAAAGTATGAGTGCGAGAACCCGAAAATTTTTTAATTTTCTAGGGTTTCTTTTATTTAATCGCCCGCCTTTTCTACAGTTTCTTTATTAGAAAAATTCCCCAGATAAAGTTTATGAGCAAAGATAGTTTTAAAATGATTTTTCTAGTATCGGTTAGTTTTTTAGAAATTACGAGCGTATTTTGGACGTGGGACCCGCTAGTGCGGTAAATGCATTATATTTTTGACAACTTGTTGGAATTTTGTATTAAGTGATATTATTTTACAAAGTGTTAAGATATTTGTATTGGAGAGACAAAAAGATAAGTTTTAAACCTAATGGTGACAAGTGTCACCATAAGATTTAGTCTTGAGCTTGACTACTGTTCACAACTTTACCATTTAATTAAAATTGGCCAAAAATCTCTTCATTTTGCAAGCTTCTTGGCCGAAGTCTCTTGCTCAAAAAAGGGAAGAAAAGCTCTCAATTTTCTAGTCTCCAATCTTGCCCAATCTTTCAATTAAACCGATTAATCTTCCATTTACTCCATAAAACCTCTTAGTTTGGTGGAGTTGAGCTTGGTTGTGAAGTTGTTTGGAAAGCTAAGGTGGCTAGTTGCTCTATCTCTTGTATTGCTAAGGTGAGTTGTGAAGAACCACCCTCCTCCCTTAATTGATGCTTAAATCATGATTAGTGGTGGTATGAGATGCAATATTATGGATTATTCTTGATTTGTGGTTGAAGTGATGAAGTTTTATTATTTTTGGGGATTTTTCTGTTTTAATATGAGCATGATTGTGTGGCTATCTATGATGATTGGAAATGGTATATAATGACTCTAGAAGGTGGAAAAAGTGGATAATTGCAACCAATTTCTGATTTGGAAGAAATTGTAGAAAGTTAGGGTTTGATGTTCTTCATTCTGCCCGAATTTATATCTCCTAGTTAGAGGCCGAATTGGCCTTGAATTAAAACATGAAAGTTGTAGCCAATGACATTTTAGAGATGCCTACAAAATTTCAGGTCAACCGGAGTAGCCTAGAATGAGAAAAGTCGAAATTACCCTTGCTGTCCTGGTTTTACCCGAATGTAAGAATTGTGACTGTAATTGGTTGTTTTGGCTGGAATTGCTTCCGAATTGGTTGTTGAGGCCTTATGATGAAATGTATCCCTGTTTCTTAGCTTTCAGCTGGTTTTGGAATTTCTGGATTTGGACTTAGGTAGCCTGATTTATGATGTTTCCGCTAGAATGCGTTCTGTGAATCTGTTTTTGTGATTCCGGTGTAGTATCTTGCATTTTTTACCTGGTTACACTTGAAACTGGGTTGAGTGACCTTCTGAAATATTGTAGCCCTATCTCTTAGCTTCGAAACGGTGTATCTTGTACCTTCATCCGGTAATCGTAGTGCCTTTGGTGCCATTACCGCAAAATGACGTCAAAAACTATTTTTCTGGTTTTGAGCTTAACTTTCATTTCCGGACTTTTCCCTAGCTTGACTTGTACTAGTACTACTTGGAGCTTGCTGAATGACTATTGGATGAACTTGTTGTTGTGTGTGTACCTTTGGGACTGGCTGAGGAAATAATGAAGCCATGATGGCTGGAAAAGTTAGCAAATTCAGGGGAAGTGCTGTCCGAACTTTGAAGGGATTTGTTTGCATTGAGTTTGTGATCTAAGACTTGGATTTGAGCAAGGCAATGTTATATGATGGATGATTTCTGAGCCATGGAGGTGAGTGACCTCAAACTATTTCTAAAGTTATTTATGAACCGTTTCCTGCATTATTTACTTTTGAACTGTTTCCAAAGTTACTTTTGAACTGTTTTCTTGCATTATTTACTTTTGAACAGTTTTCTTGCATATCATGCGTGCTTACATGTGAGTGTTCCTTGTTTGCTATATTCCTTGACTTATTGGCTTGTTATTATTGATTGATAATGTGTTAAGTGCTTTTAATGATTTCCAAAACGAGCTTTCTAGGCGAGGGTGTATTTATCGCACTCGACCTAAATACCTGTACCATTTTCAAGGATTTAATTATTGAAATGCTACTTGCGCATGAATGTAAGCCTTTTGGGCTGAACTGGCCATTGCCCCTTGTTACCGGTCGTCTCGAGCCAGAAGCGGACTCGGTCGGGCGATTAGGGACCTGGGTGAACGTTTTGGTATACTCGAGTATTACCTTGAAGTCTGGTGGAGCCCGGCCAATGGCTGGGAAGGGGGTGAATGAAATGCATGATCAAATGTGCGGGGATTTCATTTAAAGAAAAAAAAAACAAATGCTTTTCAAAAGATTGAAGGAAGGAGGAAATGTCAGGAGAATGAGCGCGCGCGGGAATATTTGGCTCCATGTGGGCCCGTATCCTTTTCATGAATGTTACTATCGCTTTCCATTGTAAATGTTTCTTGAATTATTGATACTCCATATTTAATGTCTTGTAAATGTTGTAATTGTTTCTGGACTTATCATTTGATTTATGACATCATTGAAACATCATTGAACTATTGTGAAACCGATTTGATTACTGATTTTTCTGGTTACTCGCTGAGCTTTTAGCTCACCCCAAAAACTATTTTATTCCCCTCCACCGGGCTCGTGGCGAAGGAAGGCTTGTTGTGATTTTATTGTTGTGGAATTCCTCTGGTATAATAATTGGGATCATGGATCAGAGTGGCGCAGTGGAAGCATGGACGCTTCGCTTTTGATATGTAAATGTTGGAACATTTGATGTAATATTTGAGATTTATATTGTAATTTATTTGAGGAATGTAGTGAACGACTGAGTCCCGGCGAGAGCTGGGCAGGCGGTCCGCCGAACCCTCTGGTTCGCCTTAGGGTGAGGTGGGGCTGTCACAGTTGGTATCAGAGCTTAGGCTTCAGATCTCTGTAGTGTATCCTAGGCTTGAAGTTTAGGATGCCGGACTGTGGGTTTGATTTGACTCTTCGTGTCTGCTTGGAATGCTTGAGAGATTTTTTTGCGGGATGTCTTGACTTGATTGGTGCAAGAGGGAATGTCGAGGACGACATTCTTTTAAGGAGGGGAGATTGTGACGCCCCGAAAAGTATGAGTGCGAGAACCCGAAAATTTTCTAATTTTCTAGGGTTTCTTTTATTTAATCGCCCGCCTTTTCTACAGTTTCTTTATTAGAAAAATTCCCCAGATAAAGTTTATGAGCAAAGATAGTTTTAAAATGATTTTTCTAGTATCGGTTAGTTTTTTAGAAATTACGAGCGTATTTTGGACGTGGGACCCGCTAGTGCGGTAAATGCATTATATTTTTGACAACTTGTTGGAATTTTGTATTAAGTGATATTATTTTACAAAGTGTTAAGATATTTGTATTGGAGAGACAAAAAGATAAATTTTAAACCTAAAGGTGACAAGTGTCACCATAAGATTTAGTCTTGAGCTTGACTACTGTTCACAACTTTACCATTTAATTAAAATTGGCCAAAAATCTCTTCATTTTGCAAGCTTCTTGGCCGAAGTCTCTTGCTCAAAAAAGGGAAGAAAAGCTCTCAATTTTCTAGTCTCCAATCTTGCCCAATCTTTCAATTAAACCGATTAATCTTCCATTTACTCCATAAAACCTCTTAGTTTGGTGGAGTTGAGCTTGGTTGTGAAGTTGTTTGGAAAGCTAAGGTGGCTAGTTGCTCTATCTCTTGTATTGCTAAGGTGAGTTGTGAAGAACCACCCTCCTCCCTTAATTGATGCTTAAATCATGATTAGTGGTGGTATGAGATGCAATATTATGGATTATTCTTGATTTGTGGTTGAAGTGATGAAGTTTTATTATTTTTGGGGATTTTTCTGTTTTAATATGAGCATGATTGTGTGGCTATCTATGATGATTGGAAATGGTATATAATGACTCTAGAAGGTGGAAAAAGTGGATAATTGCAACCAATTTCTGATTTGGAAGAAATTGTAGAAAGTTAGGGTTTGATGTTCTTCATTCTGCCCGAATTTATAGCTCCTAGTTAGAGGCCGAATTGGCCTTGGCTTAAAACATGAAAGTTGTAGCCAATGACATTTTAGAGGTGCCTACAAAATTTCAGGTCAACCGGAGTAGCGTAGAATGAGAAAAGTCGAAATTACCCTTGCTGTCCTGGTTTTACCCGAATGTAAGAATTGCGACTGTAATTGGTTGTTTTGGCTGGAATTGCTTCCGAATTGGTTGTTGAGGCCTTATGATGAAATGTATCCCTGTTTCTTAGCTTTCAGCTGGTTTTGGAATTTCTGGATTTGGACTTAGGTAGCCTGATTTATGATGTTTCCGCTAGAATGCGTTCTGTGAATCTGTTTTTGTGATTCCGGTGTAGTATCTTGCATTTTTTACCTGGTTACACTTGAAACTGGGTTGAGTGACCTTCTGAAATATTGTAGCCCTATATCTTAGCTTCGAAACGGTGTATCTTGTACCATCATCCGGTAATCGTAGTGCCTTTGGTGCCATTACCGCAAAATGACGTCAAAAACTATTTTTCTGGTTTTGAGCTTAACTTTCATTTCCGGACTTTTCCCTAGCTTGACTTGTACTAGTACTACTTGGAGCTTGCTGAATGACTATTGGATGAACTTGTTGTTGTGTGTGTACCTTTGGGACTGGCTGAGGAAATAATGAAGCCATGATGGCTGGAAAGTTAGCAAATTCAGGGGAAGTGCTGTCCGAACTTTGAAGGGATTTGTTTGCATTGAGTTTGTGATCTAAGACTTGGATTTGAGCAAGGCAATGTTATATGATGGATGATTTCTGAGCCATGGAGGTGAGTGACCTCAAACTATTTCTAAAGTTATTTATGAACCGTTTCCTGCATTATTTACTTTTGAACTGTTTCCAAAGTTACTTTTGAACTGTTTTCTTGCATTATTTACTTTTGAACTGTTTCCAAAGTTACTTTTGAACTGTTTTCTTGCATTATTTAGTTTTGAACAGTTTTCTTGCATATCATGCGTGCTTACATGTGAGTGTTCCTTGTTTGCTATATTCCTTGACTTATTGGCTTGTTATTATTGATTGATAATGTGTTAAGTGCTTTTAATGATTTCCAAAACGAGCTTTCTAGGCGAGGGTGTACTTTATCGCACTCGACCTAAATACCTGTACCATTTTCAAGGATTTAATTATTGAAATGCTACTTGCGCATGAATGTAAGCCTTTTGGGCTGAACTGGCCATTGCCCCTTGTTACCGGTCGTCTCGAGCCAGAAGCGGACTCGGTCGGGCGATTAGGGACCTGGGTGAACGTTTTGGTATACTCGAGTATTACCTTGAAGTCTGGTGGAGCCCGGCCAATGGCTGGGAAGGGGGTGAATGAAATGCATGATCAAATGTGCGGGGATTTCATTTAAAGAAAAAAAAAACAAATGCTTTTCAAAAGATTGAAGGAAGGAGGAAATGTCAGGAGAATGAGCGCGCGCGGGAATATTTGGCTCCATGTGGGCCCGTATCCTTTTCATGAATGTTACTATCGCTTTCCATTGTAAATGTTTCTTGAATTATTGATACTCCATATTTAATGTCTTGTAAATGTTGTAATTGTTTCTGGACTTATCATTTGATTTATGACATCATTGAAATGAACTATTGTGAAACCGATTTGATTACTGATTTTTCTGGTTACTCGCTGAGCTTTTAGCTCACCCCAAAAACTATTTTATTCCCCTCCACCGGGCTCGTGGCGAAGGAAGGCTTGTTGTGATTTTATTGTTGTGGAATTCCTCTGGTATAATAATTGGGATCATGGATCAGAGTGGCGCAGTGGAAGCATGGACGCTTCGCTTTTGATATGTAAATGTTGGAACATTTGATGTAATATTTGAGATTTATATTGTAATTTATTTGAGGAATGTAGTGAACGACTGAGTCCCGGCGAGAGCTGGGCAGGCGGTCCGCTGAACCCTCTGGTTCGCCTTAGGGTGAGGTGGGGCTGTCACAGTTTGTATCAGAGCTTAGGCTTCAGATCTCTGTAGTGTATCCTAGGCTTGAAGTTTAGGATGCCGGACTGTGGGTTTGATTTGACTCTTCGTGTCTGCTTGGAATGCTTGAGAGATTTTTTTGCGGGATGTCTTGACTTGATTGGTGCAAGAGGGAATGTCGAGGACGACATTCTTTTAAGGAGGGGAGATTGTGACGCCCCGAAAAGTATGAGTGCGAGAACCCGAAAATTTTCTAATTTTCTAGGGTTTCTTTTACACAGTTTCTTTATTAGAAAAATTCCCCAGATAAAGTTTATGAGCAAAGATAGTTTTAAAATGATTTTTCTAGTATCGGTTAGTTTTTTAGAAATTACGAGCGTATTTTGGACCTGGGACCCGCTAGTGCGGTAAATGCATTATATTTTTGACAACTTGTTGGAATTTTGTATTAAGTGATATTATTTTACAAAGTGTTAAGATATTTGTATTGGAGAGACAAAAAGATAAGTTTTAAACCTAAAGGTGACAAGTGTCACCATAAGATTTAGTCTTGAGCTTGACTACTGTTCACAACTTTACCATTTAATTAAAATTGGCCAAAAATCTCTTCATTTTGCAAGCTTCTTGGCCGAAGTCTCTTGCTCAAAAAAGGGAAGAAAAGCTCTCAATTTTCTAGTCTCCAATCTTGCCCAATCTTTCAATTAAACCGATTAATCTTCCATTTACTCCATAAAACCTCTTAGTTTGGTGGAGTTGAGCTTGGTTGTGAAGTTGTTTGGAAAGCTAAGGTGGCTAGTTGCTCTATCTCTTGTATTGCTAAGGTGAGTTGTGAAGAACCACCCTCCTCCCTTAATTGATGCTTAAATCATGATTAGTGGTGGTATGAGATGCAATATTATGGATTATTCTTGATTTGTGGTTGAAGTGATGAAGTTTTATTATTTTTGGGGATTTTTCTGTTTTAATATGAGCATGATTGTGTGGCTATCTATGATGATTGGAAATGGTATATAATGACTCTAGAAGGTGGAAAAAGTGGATAATTGCAACCAATTTCTGATTTGGAAGAAATTGTAGAAAGTTAGGGTTTGATGTTCTTCATTCTGCCCGAATTTATAGCTCCTAGTTAGAGGCCGAATTGGCCTTGGCTTAAAACATGAAAGTTGTAGCCAATGAAATTTTAGAGCTGCCTACAAAATTTCAGGTCAACCGGAGTAGCGTAGAATGAGAAAAGTCGAAATTACCCTTGCTGTCCTGGTTTTACCCGAATGTAAGAATTGCGACTGTAATTGGTTGTTTTGGCTGGAATTGCTTCCGAATTGGTTGTTGAGGCCTTATGATGAAATGTATCCCTGTTTCTTAGCTTTCATCTGGTTTTGGAATTTCTGGATTTGGACTTAGGTAGCCTGATTTATGATGTTTCCGCTAGAATGCGTTCTGTGAATCTGTTTTTGTGATTCCGGTGTAGTATCTTGCATTTTTTACCTGGTTACACTTGAAAATGGGTTGAGTGGCCTTCTGAAATATTGTAACCCTATCTCTTAGCTTCGAAACGGTTTAGCTTGTACCTTCATCCGGTAATCGTAGTGCCTTTGGTGCCATTACCGCAAAATGACGTCAAAACCTATTTTTCTGGTTTTGAGCTTAACTTTCATTTCCGGACTTTTCCCTAGCTTGACTTGTACTAGTACTACTTGGAGCTTGCTGAATGACTATTGGATGAACTTGTTGTTGTGTGTGTACCTTTGGGACTGGCTGAGGAAATAATGAAGCCATGATGGCTGGAAAAGTTAGCAAATTCAGGGGAAGTGCTGTCCGAACTTTGAAGGGATTTGTTTGCATTGAGTTTGTGATCTAAGACTTGGATTTGAGCAAGGCAATGTTATATGATGGATGATTTCTGAGCCATGGAGGTGAGTGACCTCAAACTATTTCTAAAGTTATTTATGAACCGTTTCCTGCATTATTTACTTTTGAACTGTTTCCAAAGTTACTTTTGAACTGTTTTCTTGCATTATTTACTTTTGAACTGTTTCCAAAGTTACTTTTGAACTGTTTTCTTGCATTATTTAGTTTTGAACAGTTTTCTTGCATATCATGCGTGCTTACATGTGAGTGTTCCTTGTTTGCTATATTCCTTGACTTATTGGCTTGTTATTATTGATTGATAATGTGTTAAGTGCTTTTAATGATTTCCAAAACGAGCTTTCTAGGCGAGGGTGTACTTTATCGCACTCGACCTAAATACCTGTACCATTTTCAAGGATTTAATTATTGAAATGCTACTTGCGCATGAATGTAAGCCTTTTGGGCGGAACTGGCCATTGCCCCTTGTTACCGGTCGTCTCGAGCCAGAAGCGGACTCGGTCGGGCGATTAGGGACCTGGGTGAACGTTTTGGTATACTCGAGTATTACCTTGAAGTCTGGTGGAGCCCGGCCAATGGCTGGGAAGGGGGTGAATGAAATGCATGATCAAATGTGCGGGGATTTCATTTAAAGAAAAAAAAAACAAATGCTTTTCAAAAGATTGAAGGAAGGAGGAAATGTCAGGAGAATGAGCGCGCGCGGGAATATTTGGCTCCATGTGGGCCCGTATCCTTTTCATGAATGTTACTATCGCTTTCCATTGTAAATGTTTCTTGAATTATTGATACTCCATATTTAATGTCTTGTAAATGTTGTAATTGTTTCTGGACTTATCATTTGATTTATGACATCATTGATTTATGACATCATTGAAATGAACTATTGTGAAACCGATTTGATTACTGATTTTTCTGGTTACTCGCTGAGCTTTTAGCTCACCCCAAAAACTATTTTATTCCCCTCCACCGGGCTCGTGGCGAAGGAAGGCTTGTTGTGATTTTATTGTTGTGGAATTCCTCTGGTATAATAATTGGGATCATGGATCAGAGTGGCGCAGTGGAAGCATGGACGCTTCGCTTTTGATATGTAAATGTTGGAACATTTGATGTAATATTTGAGATTTATATTGTAATTTATTTGAGGAATGTAGTGAACGACTGAGTCCCGGCGAGAGCTGGGCAGGCGGTCCGCCGAACCCTCTGGTTCGCCTTAGGGTGAGGTGGGGCTGTCACAGTTTGTATCAGAGCTTAGGCTTCAGATCTCTGTAGTGTATCCTAGGCTTGAAGTTTAGGATGCCGGACTGTGGGTTTGATTTGACTCTTCGTGTCTGCTTGGAATGCTTGAGAGATTTTTTTGCGGGATGTCTTGACTTGATTGGTGCAAGAGGGAATGTCGAGGACGACATTCTTTTAAGGAGGGGAGATTGTGACGCCCCGAAAAGTATGAGTGCGAGAACCCGAAAATTTTTTAATTTTCTAGGGTTTCTTTTATTTAATCGCCCGCCTTTTCTACAGTTTCTTTATTAGAAAAATTCCCCAGATAAAGTTTATGAGCAAAGATAGTTTTAAAATGATTTTTCTAGTATCGGTTAGTTTTTTAGAAATTACGAGCGTATTTTGGACCTGGGACCCGCTAGTGCGGTAAATGCATTATATTTTTGACAACTTGTTGGAATTTTGTATTAAGTGATATTATTTTACAAAGTGTTAAGATATTTGTATTGGAGAGACAAAAAGATAAGTTTTAAACCTAAAGGTGACAAGTGTCACCATAAGATTTAGTCTTGAGCTTGACTACTGTTCACAACTTTACCATTTAATTAAAATTGGCCAAAAATCTCTTCATTTTGCAAGCTTCTTGGCCGAAGTCTCTTGCTCAAAAAAGGGAAGAAAAGCTCTCAATTTTCTAGTCTCCAATCTTGCCCAATCTTTCAATTAAACCGATTAATCTTCCATTTACTCCATAAAACCTCTTAGTTTGGTGGAGTTGAGCTTGGTTGTGAAGTTGTTTGGAAAGCTAAGGTGGCTAGTTGCTCTATCTCTTGTATTGCTAAGGTGAGTTGTGAAGAACCACCCTCCTCCCTTAATTGATGCTTAAATCATGATTAGTGGTGGTATGAGATGCAATATTATGGATTATTCTTGATTTGTGGTTGAAGTGATGAAGTTTTATTATTTTTGGGGATTTTTCTGTTTTAATATGAGCATGATTGTGTGGCTATCTATGATGATTGGAAATGGTATATAATGACTCTAGAAGGTGGAAAAAGTGGATAATTGCAACCAATTTCTGATTTGGAAGAAATTGTAGAAAGTTAGGGTTTGATGTTCTTCATTCTGCCCGAATTTATAGCTCCTAGTTAGAGGCCGAATTGGCCTTGGCTTAAAACATGAAAGTTGTAGCCAATGAAATTTTAGAGCTGCCTACAAAATTTCAGGTCAACCGGAGTAGCGTAGAATGAGAAAAGTCGAAATTACCCTTGCTGTCCTGGTTTTACCCGAATGTAAGAATTGCGACTGTAATTGGTTGTTTTGGCTGGAATTGCTTCCGAATTGGTTGTTGAGGCCTTATGATGAAATGTAACCCTGTTTCTTAGCTTTCATCTGGTTTTGGAATTTCTGGATTTGGACTTAGGTAGCCTGATTTATGATGTTTCCGCTAGAATGCGTTCTGTGAATCTGTTTTTGTGATTCCGGTGTAGTATCTTGCATTTTTTACCTGGTTACACTTGAAAATGGGTTGAGTGGCCTTCTGAAATATTGTAACCCTATCTCTTAGCTTCGAAACGGTTTAGCTTGTACCTTCATCCGGTAATCGTAGTGCCTTTGGTGCCATTACCGCAAAATGACGTCAAAACCTATTTTTCTGGTTTTGAGCTTAACTTTCATTTCCGGACTTTTCCCTAGCTTGACTTGTACTAGTACTACTTGGAGCTTGCTGAATGACTATTGGATGAACTTGTTGTTGTGTGTGTACCTTTGGGACTGGCTGAGGAAATAATGAAGCCATGATGGCTGGAAAAGTTAGCAAATTCAGGGAAGTGCTGTCCGAACTTTGAAGGGATTTGTTTGCATTGAGTTTGTGATCTAAGACTTGGATTTGAGCAAGGCAATGTTATATGATGGATGATTTCTGAGCCATGGAGGTGAGTGACCTCAAACTATTTCTAAAGTTATTTATGAACCGTTTCCTGCATTATTTACTTTTGAACTGTTTCCAAAGTTACTTTTGAACTGTTTTCTTGCATTATTTACTTTTGAACTGTTTCCAAAGTTACTTTTGAACTGTTTTCTTGCATTATTTAGTTTTGAACAGTTTTCTTGCATATCATGCGTGCTTACATGTGAGTGTTCCTTGTTTGCTATATTCCTTGACTTATTGGCTTGTTATTATTGATTGATAATGTGTTAAGTGCTTTTAATGATTTCCAAAACGAGCTTTCTAGGCGAGGGTGTACTTTATCGCACTCGACCTAAATACCTGTACCATTTTCAAGGATTTAATTATTGAAATGCTACTTGCGCATGAATGTAAGCCTTTTGGGCTGAACTGGCCATTGCCCCTTGTTACCGGTCGTCTCGAGCCAGAAGCGGACTCGGTCGGGCGATTAGGGACCTGGGTGAACGTTTTGGTATACTCGAGTATTACCTTGAAGTCTGGTGGAGCCCGGCCAATGGCTGGGAAGGGGGTGAATGAAATGCATGATCAAATGTGCGGGGATTTCATTTAAAGAAAAAAAAACAAATGCTTTTCAAAAGATTGAAGGAAGGAGGAAATGTCAGGAGAATGAGCGCGCGCGGGAATATTTGGCTCCATGTGGGCCCGTATCCTTTTCATGAATGTTACTATCGCTTTCCATTGTAAATGTTTCTTGAATTATTGATACTCCATATTTAATGTCTTGTAAATGTTGTAATTGTTTCTGGACTTATCATTTGATTTATGACATCATTGAAATGAACTATTGTGAAACCGATTTGATTACTGATTTTTCTGGTTACTCGCTGAGCTTTTAGCTCACCCCAAAAACTATTTTATTCCCCTCCACCGGGCTCGTGGCGAAGGAAGGCTTGTTGTGATTTTATTGTTGTGGAATTCCTCTGGTATAATAATTGGGATCATGGATCAGAGTGGCGCAGTGGAAGCATGGACGCTTCGCTTTTGATATGTAAATGTTGGAACATTTGATGTAATATTTGAGATTTATATTGTAATTTATTTGAGGAATGTAGTGAACGACTGAGTCCCGGCGAGAGCTGGGCAGGCGGTCCGCCGAACCCTCTGGTTCGCCTTAGGGTGAGGTGGGGCTGTCACAGTTGGTATCAGAGCTTAGGCTTCAGATCTCTGTAGTGTATCCTAGGCTTGAAGTTTAGGATGCCGGACTGTGGGTTTGATTTGACTCTTCGTGTCTGCTTGGAATGCTTGAGAGATTTTTTTGCGGGATGTCTTGACTTGATTGGTGCAAGAGGGAATGTCGAGGACGACATTCTTTTAAGGAGGGGAGATTGTGACACCCCGAAAAGTATGAGTGCGAGAACCCGAAAATTTTCTAATTTTCTAGGGTTTCTTTTATTTAATCGCCCGCCTTTTCTACAGTTTCTCTATTAGAAAAATTCCCCAGATAAAGTTTATGAGCAAAGATAGTTTTAAAATGATTTTTCTAGTATCGGTTAGTTTTTTAGAAATTACGAGCGTATTTTGGACGTGGGACCCGCTAGTGCGGTAAATGCATTATATTTTTGACAACTTGTTGGAATTTTGTATTAAGTGATATTATTTTACAAAGTGTTAAGATATTTGTATTGGAGAGACAAAAAGATAAGTTTTAAACCTAAAGGTGACAAGTGTCACCATAAGATTTAGTCTTGAGCTTGACTACTGTTCACAACTTTACCATTTAATTAAAATTGGCCAAAAATCTCTTCATTTTGCAAGCTTCTTGGCCGAAGTCTCTTGCTCAAAAAAGGGAAGAAAAGCTCTCAATTTTCTAGTCTCCAATCTTGCCCAATCTTTCAATTAAACCGATTAATCTTCCATTTACTCCATAAAACCTCTTAGTTTGGTGGAGTTGAGCTTGGTTGTGAAGTTGTTTGGAAAGCTAAGGTGGCTAGTTGCTCTATCTCTTGTATTGCTAAGGTGAGTTGTGAAGAACCACCCTCCTCCCTTAATTGATGCTTAAATCATGATTAGTGGTGGTATGAGATGCAATATTATGGATTATTCTTGATTTGTGGTTGAAGTGATGAAGTTTTATTATTTTTGGGGATTTTTCTGTTTTAATATGAGCATGATTGTGTGGCTATCTATGATGATTGGAAATGGTATATAATGACTCTAGAAGGTGGAAAAAGTGGATAATTGCAACCAATTTCTGATTTGGAAGAAATTGTAGAAAGTTAGGGTTTGATGTTCTTCATTCTGCCCGAATTTATAGCTCCTAGTTAGAGGCCGAATTGGCCTTGGCTTAAAACATGAAAGTTGTAGCCAATGACATTTTAGAGGTGCCTACAAAATTTCAGGTCAACCGGAGTAGCGTAGAATGAGAAAAGTCGAAATTACCCTTGCTGTCCTGGTTTTACCCGAATGTAAGAATTGCGACTGTAATTGGTTGTTTTGGCTGGAATTGCTTCCGAATTGGTTGTTGAGACCTTATGATGAAATGTATCCCTGTTTCTTATCTTTCAGATGGTTTTTGAATTTCTGAATTTGGACTTAGGTAGCCTGATTTATGATGTTTCCGCTAGAATGCGTTCTGTGAATCTGTTTTTGTGATTCCGGTGTAGTATCTTGCATTTTTTACCTGGTTACACTTGAAACTGGGTTGAGTGACCTTCTGAAATATTGTAGCCCTATCTCTTAGCTTCGAAACGGTGTATCTTGTACCTTCATCCGGTAATCGTAGTGCCTTTGGTGCCATTACCGCAAAATGACGTCAAAAACTATTTTTCTGGTTTTGAGCTTAACTTTCATTTCCGGACTTTTCCCTAGCTTGACTTGTACTAGTACTACTTGGAGCTTGCTGAATGACTATTGGATGAACTTGTTGTTGTGTGTGTACCTTTGGGACTGGCTGAGGAAATAATGAAGCCATGATGGCTGGAAAAGTTAGCAAATTCAGGGGACGTGCTGTCCGAACTTTGAAGGGATTTGTTTGCATTGAGTTTGTGATCTAAGACTTGGATTTGAGCAAGGCAATGTTATATGATGGATGATTTCTGAGCCATGGAGGTGAGTGACCTCAAACTATTTCTAAAGTTATTTATGAACCGTTTCCTGCATTATTTACTTTTGAACTGTTTCTAAAGTTATTTATGAATCGTTTCTTGCATTATTTACTTTTGAACTGTTTCCAAAGTTACTTTTGAACTGTTTTCTTGCATTATTTAGTTTTGAACAGTTTTCTTGCATATCATGCGTGCTTACATGTGAGTGTTCCTTGTTTGCTATATTCCTTGACTTATTGGCTTGTTATTATTGATTGATAATGTGTTAAGTGCTTTTAATGATTTCCAAAACGAGCTTTCTAGGCGAGGGTGTACTTTATCGCACTCGACCTAAATACCTGTACCATTTTCAAGGATTTAATTATTGAAATGCTACTTGCGCATGAATGTAAGCCTTTTGGGCTGAACTGGCCATTGCCCCTTGTTACCGGTCGTCTCGAGCCAGAAGCGGACTCGGTCGGGCGATTAGGGACCCGGGTGAACGTTTTGGTATACTCGAGTATTACCTTGAAGTCTGGTGGAGCCCGGCCAATGGCTGGGAAGGGGGTGAATGAAATGCATGATCAAATGTGCGGGGATTTCATTTA
>NW_020864059.1:0-37085 GCF_003713205.1 Coffea eugenioides
TGGAGAAACTAGCTCTACCCACTCTACGACATCCAACACCGTATCGTTTGCAATGGTTGAACGATAGCGGGGATGTTCGTGTGACCAAGCAAGTCCAAGTACCTTTCCGAATTGGAAAGTATGAGGACGTGGTGTTATGCGACGTGGTCCCTATGCAAGCATGTCACATACTATTGGGGAGACCATGGCAATTCGACAAGGGAGTTACATTCGATGGCATTACTAATAAATACTCTTTCAAGCAAGGCGAGAAGAGGATTGTGCTTGTGCCACTCACTCCTATTCAAGTTCGTGAAGATCAAGAAAGCTTGATCAAGGAAAGTGAGCTCGAGAATGAGAAGAAAAAAATAGAAAAAGCCGAGAGCTCAACAGAAAATGATAAGGCCAAGAAAATTGAGAGGAAAAAAACATATGGTGAGCCGGCCAAAATTGAAAAGAGAGAGAAAAGGCAAAATCTATTGATAAAAGCCAATGCAGTAAGAAAAGTTTTGAGTGTTAATACACCCATCTTTGTACTTTTGTGCAAAGAGGTGTTAGTTGTTACAAGTGATCTTACTAACACTCTACCATCTAGTATTGTCTCTCTTTTGCAGGATTATGAGGATGTCTTTCCCGATGAGATTCCAAATGGACTACCACCAATAAGGGGAATTGAGCATCAAATTGACTTGGTTCCAGGTGCCCCACTTCCTAACAGACCAGCCTACAAAATGGGTCCAGATGAGACAAAGGAGCTCCAACGCCAAATCGAAGAGCTTCTAACAAAGGGATGGGCACGAGAAAGCTTGAGCCCATGTGCGGTTCCCGTCATCTTGGTGCCTAAAAAGGATGGAAGTTGGCGAATGTGCACTGACTGTAGGGCCGTTAATGCAATAACGGTAAAATATCGTCACCCTATTCCTAGACTTGATGATATGTTAGATGAGCTATATGGTGCTGTGATTTTCACTAAAATTGATCTAAAAAGCGGTTATCATCAAATTAGGATGAAAGAGGGGGATGAATGGAAAACAGCCTTTAAAACCAAACATGGCTTGTACGAGTGGTTAGTTATGCCATTTGGACTAACTAATGCACCTAGTACGTTCATGAGATTGATGAACCATGTACTTCGTCCATTCCTTGGAAAATTTGTAGTTGTATATTTTGACGATATCCTGATTTATAGTAGGAGCTCAGATGAGCATGTTGAACATGTGAAGCTTGTTCTTGATGTACTTCGAAGGGAAAAGCTCTATGCTAACCTTAAGAAGTGCTCCTTTTGTACTGATCAACTTGTCTTCCTAGGCTTTGTTGTGAGTAAACAGGGAATCAAAGTGGACGAGGAGAAGGTTAAAGCAATTCGAGAATGGCCTACTCCAAGCACGGTGGGTGAGGTACGTAGCTTCCATGGTCTTGCTAGTTTTTATAGACGATTTGTTAAAGATTTTAGTACCATTGCTGCACCTCTAACTGCTGTAATTAAGAAAAATGAGCCATTTGTGTGGAGAGATGCTCAAGTACGTGCTTTCCAAATGCTTAAACATCAACTCACACATGCACCACTACTTGCATTACCATGCTTTGACAAGATGTTTGAAATAGAGTGTGATGCATCTGGGGTGGGTATTGGAGCTGTCCTAATGCAAGAGGGCAAACCAATTGCATACTTTAGTGAAAAACTCAATGGGGCAGTTTTGAACTATTCCACTTATGATAAGGAGTTGTACTCCTTAATCCGTGCTTTAGAAACTTGGCAACATTACTTGAGACCAAGGGAATTTGTCATACACACTGACCATGAGTCGCTTAAGCACATTAAGTCACAATACAAGTTGAATAAGCGTCATGTTAGGTGGATTGCATTTATTGAAACCTTCCCTTATGTGATTAAGTACAAAGTGGGGAAAACTAATGTTGTTGCTGATGCATTATCACGTCGGTACTCTTTGCTTACTCAACTTGATGCAAGGTTGTTAGGATTTGAATTAGTTAAAGAGTTATACACCAATGACCCAGATTTCTCAGGTATTTATGACTCTTGTGGTTCAGCAACTCAAGGTAAATTCTACATCCTTGATGGATTTCTTTTCTACCTCAATCGACTATGTATACCTAACTGCTCTATTCGCTCTTTACTTGTTAGGGAAGCACACGGAGGTGGCTTGATGGGACACTTTGGCGTGGCTAAAACCTTAGCTATCCTTCAAGAGCACTTCCATTGGCCAAGGATGAAACGAGATGTGGAGCGAATGGTGGCTAAATGCATTACTTGCCACAAAGCTAAGTCTAAACTTCAACCCTATGGCCTTTATAGTCCTTTACCTGTACCTAAGGAACCTTGGACCGACATTTCCATGGATTTTGTTTTAGGGTTGCCTAGGTCAAAGAGGGGAAATGATAGCATCTTTGTTATTGTTGACAGATTTTCAAAAATGGCACATTTTATACCATGTCACAAAACAGATGATGCATCGCACATTGCTGATTTATTTTTCAAAGAAATCATTAGATTGCATGGCATGCCTAGGACAATTGTCTCTGATAGGGATGTCAAATTTTTGAGTTACTTTTGGAAAACTTTGTGGGGAAAATTGGGTACCAAATTGCTATTTTCTACTACTAGTCACCCACAAACTGATGGCCAAACTGAGGTTGTCAATCGTACACTATCTACACTCTTGCGTGCCATCATTAGAAAAAACATTAGAACCTGGGAAGAATGTTTACCCCATGTTGAGTTTGCATACAATCGCACGGTGCATAGTTCTACTCATTTTTCACCATTTGAAATAGTCTATGGTTTTAACCCTTTAACACCACTAGACTTATCACCTTTACCTTCTTCTGAGCACATTAACATGGATGGTGCTAAACGAGCAGATTTTGTCAAGAAATTACACCAGCAGGTACGCCTAAACATTGAGCGAAGGATGGACCAAGTTGCTCAACGGGTTAACAAGGGACGCCAACGCGTTGTGTTTGAACCTGGTGACTGGGTGTGGTTACATCTACGCAAGGAAAGGTTCCCAGTCCAAATGCGCAATAAATTACTTCCCCGAGGAGATGGGCCGTTCCAAGTCATCAAGCGCATCAATGACAATGCTTACAAACTGGACCTACCCGGTGAGTACAATGTGAGCGCTACATTCAATGTCTCTGATCTATCTCCTTTTCTTGCAGACGATGAAGCTGATTTGAGGACAAATCCTTTTGAAGAGGAGGGGGATGATACGAACCAACAGACACCATTGCGAACTATTCGAGTTCCCCTAGGACCCGTAACTCGAGCACGAGCTAAGAAGATGAGGGAGGAACTCCAAGGACTTGTTCATGAGATACAAGGCCAAGAAATTGTCCCCAAGGTCATTGAGGGACTTGACCATGAAGGAATGAAAGCCATCCATGTAGTGCACGTCAAAGAGAACCATGTGTGACCCTTCTCTAGTCACATTTGTTGTTTTAATTAAGTCATTGTAATAAGGGCTTAATGGTCCATAGCATTGCTTATTTACCTAAGCGATGACCTCATAAGGTTATTTACCTAAGCGATGACCTCATAAGGTTGTTTACCTAAGGGATGACCTCATAAGGTTTGGTCAAGCCCACAATTCTTAGTCTTATGGAAATAGTCAAGCCTACAATTGTTAGTCTTAGTCAAGACCACAACTCTAGACTAGTTCCACATTTAGTTGTTCATCTCTATGTAAGGCTATAAATAGCCCACACTTCCAATGGATTTAGGCATTCAATCAATAAATCAGATTTTGAGAGTTTTCTTGGTTTCTCCAAGGCTTCTTGAATACCTTAGAATTTCTCTAGGTGTTCGTGACTTATCAATCTAGAATCGCACTAGGTTGTGGCATCTTCTACCATTATACCAAGGTTCGTTAACCACGTGATTAACGGGTTGAGGTCATCCGCTCCAAACTTGGTGTCCTCTTGTCGATCCTGAATCTAATCTTTTACGGGTTTCGTCACAAGGTTGGCGACGTTCGTATCACTCCACGTCTACGAGTGAGCCATCAACCAAGGGTCAAGGGAGCACACCTAGGGGTATACATGACAAATCACCTACCGCACCTACCACTAGGAAGCACAACATGATTATTAAGGCTAAAGATGTTAGAAAAGTGGTGAACTCTAATCAGCCTATACTTCTCATGATTTGCAAGCATGTGCTCTTGGATGTTGCTGAGCTCGACAAGGCGTTGCCTGCGAGCATAGTTGCTCTTTTGCAAGAATTTGGGGATGTTTTCCCTGACGAGGTCCCTGATGGCTTACCACCCATTCGGGGAATTGAACACCAAATCGACCTCATTCCTGGAGCACCATTGCCCAACAAACCTGCCTACCGCATGGGCCCTGAGGAGACCAAGGAGCTTCAAAGGCAAGTTGATGGCCTCTTAGGTAAGGGTTGGGTAAAGGAAAGTCTAAGTCCTTGCACTGTGCCTGTGATACTTGTTCCCAAAAAGGACGGTACTTGGCGCATGTGCACTGACTGTCGGGCTGTGAACGCTATCACTGTCAAATATCGTCATCCCATTCCTAGACTTGATGATATGCTTGATGAACTCGATGGTGCCATTATTTTCACCAAAATAGACTTAAGGAGCGGCTATCATCAAATTCGGATGAAAGAAGGCGACGAGTGGAAAACAGCCTTCAAAACCAAACATGGTCTCTATGAGTGGCCAGTCATGCCTTTTGGCTTAACTAATGCCCCTAGCACCTTCATGCGACTAATGAACCATGTGTTGAGACACTTTATTGGCAAGTTTGTCATTGTTTACTTTGATGACATCCTGATCTATAGTCGTAGTGAGCATGAGCACCTAGAGCATGTGAGAATAGTTCTTGAGACACTTCGACAGGCACGTCTTTACGCCAACCTCAAGAAGTTCACCTTTTGTACTAACGAGCTTGTGTTTTTAGGCTATGTGGTAAGTTCGCAGGGCATCAAGGTGGACAAATCCAAGATTGAGGCCATCGAGCAATGGCCAACTCCCACGTCCGTCCCTGACGTGCGCAGCTTTCTTGGATTGGCGGGCTTTTACCGGCGCTTTGTCAAAGATTTTAGCACCATTGCCGCCCCATTGACCGCCGTGACAAAGAAGAATGACAAGTTCCACTGGGGAGAATCACAAGAACAAGCATTTCTCGCCCTCAAGGACACACTCACACATGCGCCTGTGTTAGCATTACCAAATTTTCACAAGACTTTTGAAATTGAATGTGATGCTTCTGGTGTAGGTATTGGAGCGGTCCTCATGCAAGACAAGAGGCCTTGTGCCTTCTTTAGTGAGAAACTGGGGGGAGCTGCATTAAACTACCCCACGTACGACAAGGAGTTGTACGCTTTAGTGAGGGCTTTGGAGACTTGGCAACACTATCTTCGCCCTCGGGAGTTCGTGATACACACTGATCACGAGTCATTGAAGTACCTCAAGGGACAACCCAAGTTAAGCAAGCGACATGCCAAATGGGTAAGCTTCATTGACACCCTTTCGTATGTCATTAAGTATAAGACTGGCAAAACGAATGTAGTGGCTGATGCATTATCACGTAGACATTCGTTGCTTGCCCTTCTGGATGCCAAGTTACTAGGGTTCGCATTGGTTAAGGAACTCTACACAAATGATCATGACTTTGGTGATATCTATGTTGCTTGTGTTAAGAACCCGCATGGAAAATACTTCTTGCATGATGGATTTCTATTCCATGTAGATAAACTGTGTGTACCTAATTCTTCCATTCGTGATCTTTTGATTCGAGAGGCACATAGTGGTGGTCTCATGGGCCACTTTGGCATCACCAAGACTCTGGCCATGTTGCAAGAGCACTTTTACTGGCCTCATATGCGTAGAGATGTTGAACGCATGGTTGGTAGATGTGCTACTTGTCACAAGGCAAAGTCTAAGACAAATCCATATGGCTTGTATACCCCATTACCTATCCCTCACCATCCTTGGGTTGATTTGTCTATGGACTTTGTATTAGGATTGCCTAGATCAACAAGGGGTAATGACTCCATCTTTGTTGTGGTTGATAGATTCTCTAAGATGGCTCATTTTATTCCTTGCCACAAAACTGACGATGCATCTCATATTGCTAATCTGTTCTTCAAAGAAATTTTCCGTCTGCATGGCCTGCCTAAAACTATTGTCAGTGATAGAGATGTGAAATTCTTGAGTTACTTTTGGAAGACTTTGTGGTCCAAACTAGGCACTAGGTTATTATTCTCCACCACTAGTCATCCACAAAGCGATGGACAAACTGAAGTTGTCAATCGCACACTTGGCACTCTACTTCGGGCCTTGATTAAAAAGAATCTTAAGACTTGGGAAGAGTGCCTCCCTCATGTTGAATTCGCCTACAATCGAACTGTGCATAGTGCCACACAATACTCCCCCTTTGAGATTGTTTATGGCTTCAACCTCGTCACCCCCCTTGATTTGGTGCCCTTACCTTCCTCTGAGCACACAAGCTTAGATGGGAAAAGAAAGCTGATTCTGTGCGCAGGTTACATGAGGCCGTGCGAGCAAACATTGAGAAGCGTACGCAGCAATACACCCAGCAAGCCAACAAGCACCGTCGCAAGATGATTTTTGAGCCTGGAGATTGGGTTTGGCTACACTTGAGGAAAGAGCGATTTCCCAAGCAACGCCAAAGCAAATTGTCCCCAAGAGGTGATGGACCATTTCGGGTACTCCAACGAGTCAATGACAACGCATACAAGTTGGAGCTACCTGGGGAGTACAATGTTAGTGCAACCTTCAACGTCGCGGACCTAAGCCCATTTCTTGACGAGGAGGATCCAGATTTGAGGGCAAATCCTTCTCAAGAGGAGGGACTGATGTGTGCACGAGTCTCGGCCCACGCAATGACCCAGTCCGAGTTCCATCGGGCCCAGTCACACGTGCACGGGCCAAGCTCTTCAAAGAATCACTCCAAGCCTTGGTTCGAGTCGTCCAAGACCAACATGGAGTTCACAAAGATATTGAGGGCTTAGAGAGAGACAATCAAGCCATTTGCACCATGATCCAAGCCCACGAGGACTCAAGTGGGCCTTCAAGAGGACCGGCCCTATAGGGCCTTAGCCTTAGTATTTGATAGATTGGATTAATTTGTCTTCATAGCTCATTGGGCCGGCCCATCTTGGACACCAAGATGACCGAACTCTTTGCCATTGTTTCCTTAGGTTTTCTTAGTCACTTTGGCCTATAAATAGGCTTGCTTTGTAAGGTTTTAGGGTAGTCGTTTTATCAATAAAATTGGTTTAATTCGTTCCTTCTTCCAAGAAGAGAGTTCGAGCACTTTAACTTGCTTTGGCAAGGGTTATTGAGCAATCTTGCGTCCTGTCCTCGATTGTTCATCCGACCTATTCCCCTGGAGTATTCACCTTCATCGGAGTGTCGTCTACCACCTACATCAAATCGTGTCGTCCGTTTGATTCTAGGTCCCGCAATCCAAGCGTTGGACAACCTTGCTAGATCCTTGGGCAAACGTGCTACGTGTCTCGAAACAAGTTGATCGAGGAACGTATCAGTGAGGTACGTGTCTACAAACAGGTACGTATTCCTTTCTCTATTGGCAATTACATAGATGAGGTTGTGTGTGATGTTGTGCCTATGCATGCGACACATGTCATCCTAGGGAGACCTTGGCAATTTGACAAATCCGTCACGTTTGATGAACGAGCAAATAAATACACTCTCTTGCACAATGGAAAATGCCTGGGCCTCACACCACTCACACCTGTCCAAGTGTATGTGGACCAACTTAAGTTACAAAGAGAGTGTGAACAAGACCGCCAAAAGAGGAAACAAAAGGCGGCCGATCCTGGCAAATGCTCCACTTCTACAAGTGAGCATTCGACCAAGGGTCAAGTGGGCACACCTGGTGATACGCATGATCATTCACCCATTAAACCACCCACTAGGAAGCAAAACATGATCATTAAGGCTAAGGATGTTAGAAAGGTTATAAATTCTGATCAGCCTATACTTCTCATGATTTGCAAGCATGTGCTCTTAGATGTTGCTGAGCTCAATAAGGCATTGCCTTCGAGCATGGTTGCTCTTTTGCAGGAATTCGAGGATGTATTCCCTGATGAGGTCCCTGATGGTTTACCACCCATTCGAGGGATTGAGCATCAAATAGACTGATTCCGGGAGCACCCCTACCCAACAAACCGGTTTACCGCATGGGTCCTGAGGAGACAAAAGAGCTTCAAAGGCAAGTTGATGGCCTCTTAGGTAAGGGTTGGGTAAAACAGAGTTTAAATCCTTGTGTTGTGCCTATGATACTTTTCCCCAAAAAGGATGGTACTTGGCGCATGTGCACTGACTGTAGGGCTGTAAATGCTATCACTGTCAAATATCATCATCCCATTCCTAGACTTGATGATATGCTTGATGAACTCGATGGTGCTATCATTTTCACCCAAATCGATTTAAGGTGTGGCTATCATCAAATTAGGATGAAAGACGGCGATGAGTGGAAAACGGCGTTCAAAACCAAACATGAGTGTGGAGGACTACCACAAAGAAATTGAGATGGCCATGATGAGGGCCAACATTCAAGAAGACAATGAGGCCACGATGGCTCGGTTTCTTAGAGGTCTCAATCCTGACCTTCAAGAAGCCTTGGAGCTCCAACATTACTTGGACATGCACGACCTTCTAGAACTCGCTATTAAGGCCGAGCGGGGGAAGAAACTAAGACGCGGAGTACGTACGTTCCAAACTTCTAACACCACTTCATGGAGGGGCAACCAACCACGAAGGGCGACCCACGAAGTTGGAAATGCGGCAGCACCAACCTCTTCTAACCGAATCCAAGGTAACACCTCTAACCGCCATTCCTATTCTACCCCTAACAAGGTTTCCGATGCATCCAGGTCCACTTCAAAGGCACTGCATGAGACTCCTAAGACTAGGAGTAGGGACATCAAGTGCTTCAAGTGCCAAGGGTTTGGACATATTCAATCTCAGTGCCCAAACCAACGGGTCATGCTCATCACTCACAATGGCGAAATCGTGTCTGATGATGACGAATGTGAGGAGATGCCCGAACTGGTCGAAGACGACTGCCTAGAAGAGGAGTCAGCTGGGGAGGCTTGCTCGCCTACACGAGGAGAAGTAGGTTGCTTGGTGGCACGGCGAGTGCTAACCGCCCGCGTTAAGGAGGACGAGCAGCTACAACGCGAAAACCTTTTCTACACCCGCTGTAAGATAGGCGACAAGGTGTGTAGTCTCATCATCGACGGTGGGAGTTGCACGAACGTGGCCAGTTTGCTCATGGTTGAGAGTCTAGGACTCCCCACTACCAGGCATCCAAATCCTTACCGCCTCCAATGGCTAAGTGAGGATGGTGAGGTACGAGTCTTCAAACAGGTACGCATTCCCTTTTCAATTGGTACTTACACTGATGAAATCGTGTGCAACGTAGTTCCAATGTGATGTGTGCATGAACCAGGGCCCAGTCCAAGTCCCATTAGGCCCAGTCACACGTGCACGGGCCAAGCTATTCAAGGAATCCCTCCAAGCCCTTGTTCGAGTTGTCCACGATCAACATGGAGGCTATAGAGATATTGAAGGCTTGGAAAGGATCAATCAAGCAACTTGCACTTTGGTCCAAGCCCAGGAAGACTACAGTGGGCCTCCTTACGAATCGGCCGGGTAGGGCCTTAGTCGTTGTTTCCATTTTGGTTGGACTAATTGTCCGTAGAAGGCTTGAGGCCGGCCCACCTTGATGACAAGGTAGCCGACCTCCCCTTTAGGTTTCTTTAGGGTTTTTTTAGTAGTTTCATTAAGCCTATAAATAGGCTAGCCTTGTAAGGTTAAAAACTAGTTTTTGATGAATTAAAATTATTAGTGCATTCGTTTTCTTTCATAAAGAATTCGTGCCTTTCAACTTGCTTGGCAAGGGTTATTGAGCAATCTCGCGTCCTGTCCTTGATTGTTCATCCGACCTATTCCCCTGGAGTATTCACCTTCATTGGAGTGTCGTCTACCACCTCCAATCAAATCGAGTTGTCCGTTTGAGTAAGGGTTCCGCAATCCAAGCGTTGGACATCCCCGCTAGATCCTTGGGCAAACGTGCTACGTGTCTCGACCGTGGATCGAGGAACGTATCAGTTGGCTTCAGAGCTTTGGTGGAGGTATCTTCCGTTATATCCATAGTTGTGTCTTAGTTTCATTATTTCCGCTGCCTTGTGTTTTGAAAAAAAAAAACTGTTCGTTTGCTTTGTTGCTTCGTTGTGCCGTTTTCCTTCGTTTGTTATCTAGAAATTCTGGTCGTTGTTTTATTGATTGAGTTCGTATCCATACCCGTTCGTTTGTGTCTTCAAGTCTGTCCGTTGCTGCTTTGCTAGTCAAAAAAAAAACAAACAAAATCTGTTTGCATCGCTTGTCAAAAAAAAAAAGAACATTCTGTCCGTGTCTTGTCTTGTGTCTTGCCGTGAGTCTTTCCTTTCTGTCCATTGGTGTCCGCATTCATCAAAAAAAAAAAAAAAGGAGACAACCAACAAAACAGAAATTTCTGTCCGTTGTGAGTCAAAAAAATCTGTTCGCTAATTCTTGTTCTTGGTCGCGTAAATTTCTGGACAGTTGTGTGTTTTTGTTGCTAGTCCAATCTGCCCAGATTTTATCCTCGTATTACAACCATTCTGCCCAGCAATTGGTCCTAGCCGAAACTGAAAAAAAAAAAAACACAAAAAAAAAAGAAGAAAGAAAAACCGCGGCTAGGGTTTTGTGCGGCTAGAGTTTTTGTGATTGCCAAATCTGTCCAAGTGTTAGTCGCTTATCTAAGTTGTTTAGTTAGTTTCCTAAACTGATTTGTGGACCAAACTTGTTGGAGTTGTGAATCTTGAAGGAAATCTACGTGAGTTTTAGGATTCTTGACTTTCTTGAACTTAATCTTGAAGTTCTTGGAAGTTCTTGATAAAAAAACTTGGAGTTTTGGGGCTGTTGGTTGTAGTAAATTAGGACTTGATCAGAATCTGGTTTGAACCCCTTTCGGCCAGGTGTAGTCTATTACCAAGTATAAAAAAAAAAAAAGAACCGAAAAAGAAACAAGAAGAGCCATCGGGTAGCAAGAAAACCAAGAAGGAAAATTGCACTTCTTATTGCCAAATCTGTCTTATTGCATCTTGTACCCAAACAAGAAAATTACAGCAAGTAGAAGAAAAAAAAAAATTCAAAAGTTTTGACCAACCTCTTCTTGAAATTCTTGAACACCTTGAACTTTGATTACTTGCACTACCTTTTGGGATTCTTGAGGTTCTTGATCATCAAGAGTTTTGAAGACTTGCACTTCTCTTCGAATAAAGAGTTTCTTGTAAGTTCTTGCATCCATACGGGGTTTCCTTGGTTTAGGAATAAAATCCTTGGGAGTTTCTTGAGCAACCCGTGGGAAAGAACCTTGAGAGACTTGGTTCACGCTGTCTTGAGACGCCATTGACTTGGCACAACAACCGAAACTGTCTTACTCTTGGCACGAAGGAAGGAGCCGAACTGGTTGTGACTTGAGAGTAGAGAGAGAGCCGAACTTCTTGGGTGAAGTGTGCGGCTGTGAGGGGAGGTTAATAGGGAACAATAACCGACTTTGGGAGGGGTTCAAGAAGGAAGAAATCTGGAAATTTCGGTGGCCCAATTCTGGTTTTTGTTGTGAGCATAGTGGGCGGCTGCTTGAGAGGGTTTATAAGGGTCTTCTAGCCGACTTTGGGAAGGGAATAAAGGGAAGATTTCTGGAAAATTACGGTCAAGAGGAGAGAGAGGGAACCGAATCTGTTTTGAGAAGAATTAGGAAGTTGCTTAAGCAAGGTTTTCAAAGGAAGTTTTCAACTCCAACTTGTTTGCCAACTTAGTTTAGGAGACTAAGTACAACACTTGGATAAAACTTGGACACCTTCCTACTTTTTCTCCTCCATTTTTGGGATATTCTCCTACATTTCCTCATTCACTTTAGGAAACTACTCCTACATCTTAGGCATTCTTAGAGTTTCCTTTATTGGTAATATTTTCCAAATCTGTCCACCACCTTTAAGCTTTCCAAAACCGTCCTTCCCTTCATCAAAACAAATCTCTTGCTTACTCTTGTGGGGGACAAGTTGGTGACGCTAATCGGGCTCGAGCAACATTACTCAACTACCTAAACCAACAGGTAAAGGTACCTGGTAAGTTTTATAGAGTGACTTGAGCACTACACACGAGCGCGAGAGATACACTTAGGGAGTGAAGTGAGGATTATATTTGCACTTTCTTTGCTTGTTACTAACCTTTGCAGGGGGGGCATCACGAGACACATGGAGCAAGATCAACAACCACCTTCCAAAGACCTTTCTCTGATGTTCACCGCCATGAGACATGAGCTCAAACGCATTAGTGAGCAACAAATGGAAGAGTTGCACAACCGGTTTGACGAGCTCACCAAGAGTCTCACCCCAGGCTCTCGTTCTGGATCACGCAATCGGAGTGGTCGTGACCGCAAAGGAGCACCCAGTGAGGACTACTCCGCCAATGACGACGACGAGTGACCCGAGAGGCCGCGACGGGACACGCCTACGAACGAACTCAAGGGGCTTAAAATTCAAGTCCCCGCATTCAAAGGCAAAAGTGACCCTGAGGCTTACTTGGAGTGGGAGGGCCGTATCGAGATGGTCTTCGACTGCTATGATTACACCGAGGAACAAAAGGTTAAAGTTGCCACCGTGGAGTTCACCGACTACGCACTAGTCTGGTGGGACCAAGTACGGACCCATAGGAGAAGGATGGGCGAACCACATGTCCGGACTTGGCGCGAACTCAAGGCACTAATGCGCAAACGATTCGTTCCTAGCTACTACAATCGCGATCTCCATTCTAAACTTCAAACCCTCGCTCAAGGCAACATGAGTGTGGAAGACTACTACAAAGAGATCGAGATGGCCATGATGAGGGCCAACATTCAAGAGGACAATGAAGCCACGATGGCTAGGTTTCTTCGAGGTCTCAATCCCGACCTTCAAGAAGCCTTGGAGCTCCAACATTACCTGGACATGCACGACCTTCTAGAACTCGCTATCAAGGCCGAGCGGGGAAAGAAGCTCAGACGAGGAGCACGTCCTTTCCAATCTTCTAACACCACTTCATGGAGGGGCAACCAACCACGAAGGGCGACCCACGAAGTTGGAAATGCGGCGATACCAACCTCTTCTAACCGCATCCAAGGTAACACCTCTAATCGTAATGCCTATTCTACACCTAACAAGGGTCCCGATGTATCCAGGTCTACTTCTAAGGCACCACAAGAGACTCCTAAGGCAAGGAGCAGGGACATCAAATGTTTTAAGTGCCAAGGGTTTGGGCATATTCAATCTCAATGTCCAAACCAACGGGTCATGCTAATCACTCACAATGGCGAGATTGTGTCCGATGACGACGACTGTGAGGAGCTACCCGAGTTGACCAAAGGCGACGGCCTGGATGACTACTTTACTGAGGAAGATTGCTCGCCTATACAAGGGGACGTCGGGTGTTTGGTGGCACGACGAGTGCTAACAGCCCGAGTTAAGGAGGATGAGCAATTACAACGGGAAAACCTGTTTTACACTCGTTGCAAAGTAGGTGACAAGGTGTGTAGTCTCATCATCGACGGTGGGAATTGCACAAACGTGGCAAGCTTACTCATGGTTGAGAGCTTAGGACTTCCAACCACTAGACATCCACACCCTTATCGCCTCCAATGGTTAAGCGAGGAAGGAGAGGTACGTGTCTTCAAACAGGTACGCATCCCTTTTTCCATTGGAACTTACACCGATGAAGTTGTTTGTGACGTGGTACCTATGCATGCCACCCATGTTATCTTGGGTCGACCATGGCAATTTGACAAACACGTCACGTTCGATGGAAGGGCCAACAAGTACACTCTCTTGCATGATGGCAAACGCAAGGTTCTCACACCACTTACACCTGCACAAGTATATGAGGACCAACTTAAGCTACAAAGAGAGTGTGAACAAGACCGTCAAAGAAGGAGACAAAAGGCGGTCGACCCTGGCAACGGCTCCACCCCTGCAAGTGAGTCATTGACCAAGGAGCAAGGAAGCACACCTAGTGTGACGCGTGAGAAATCACTTACGCCACCTACCACTAGGAAGCAAAACATGATCATTAAGGCCAAGGACGTTAGGAAAGTTGTCAATTCTGATCAGCCCGTCCTTCTCATGATTTGCAAACATGTGCTTTTAGATGTTGCTGAACTCGATAAGGCAATGCCTGCGAGTATGGTTGTTCTTTTGCAGGAATTTGAGGATGTTTTCCCCGACGAAGTCCCTGATGGCTTACCACCTATTCGAGGGATTGAGCACCAAATCGACCTCATTCCTGGGGCACCACTACCCAACAAACCTGCCTACCGCATGGGTCCTGAAGAGACCAAGGAGCTGCAAAGGCAAGTTGATGGCCTCTTAGGTAAAGGTTGGGTAAAGGAAAGTCTAAGTCCTTGTGCTGTGCCAGTGATACTTGTGCCCAAAAAGGACGGTACTTGGCGTATGTGCACTGACTGTCGGGCTGTGAACGCTATCACCATCAAATATCGTCATCCCATTCCTAGACTTGATGATATGCTTGATGAACTCGATGGTGCCATTATTTTCACCAAAATTGACTTGAGGAGTGGCTATCATCAGATTCGGATGAAAGAAGGCGACGAGTGGAAAACAGCCTTCAAAACCAAACATGGTCTCTATGAGTGGTTAGTCATGCCGTTTGGCTTAACTAATGCCCCTAGCACCTTCATGCGACTAATGAACCATGTGTTGAGACATTTCATTGGCAAGTTTGTCATTGTTTACTTTGATGACATCCTGATCTATAGCCGTAGTGAGTATGAGCATCTAGAGCATGTGAGATTAGTTCTTGAGACACTTCGACAGGCGCGTCTGTACGCCAACCTCAAGAAGTGCACCTTTTGTACTAACGAGCTTGTGTTTTTAGGCTATGTAGTAAGTTCACAGGGCATCAAGGTGGACAAATCCAAGATTGACGCCATCGAGCAATGGCCAACCCCCACATCCGTCCCTGACGTGCGCAGCTTTCTTGGATTGGCGGGCTTTTACCGGCGATTTGTCAAGAATTTTAGCACTATTGCCGCCCCGTTGACCGCCGTGACAAAGAAGCATGACAAGTTCCTTTGGGGAGAATCACAAGACCAAGCATTTCTCGCCCTCAAGGACACACTAACGCATGCCCCTGTGTTAGCATTACCAAACTTTAACAATACCTTTGAAATTGAATGTGATGCTTCTGGTGTAGGTATTGGCGCAGTCCTAATGCAAGACAAGAGGCCGTGTGCCTTCTTTAGCGAAAAGTTGGGAGGAGCTGCATTGAACTACCCCACGTACGACAAGGAGTTGTACGCCTTAGTGAGGGCCTTGGAGACCTGGCAACATTATCTTCGCCCTCGCGAGTTCGTGATACACACTGATCACGAGTCATTGAAGTACCTCAAAGGGCAACCTAAATTAAGCAAGAGACATGCCAAATGGGTAAGCTTCATTGACACCTTTTCTTATGTGATTAAGTACAAAACTGGCAAGACAAATGTGGTAGCTGATGCCTTGTCACGTAGACACTCCTTGCTTGCCTGTCTTGATGCCAAATTGCTTGGGTTCGAAATGATAAAGGACCTCTACACTAATGATCATGACTTTGGTGATATCTATGCCGTGTGTGTTAAGAATCCGCATGGAAAGTACTTTTTGCATGATGGATTTCTATTCCATGTAGATAAACTGTGTGTGCCTAACTCTTCCATTCGTGATCTTTTGATTCGAGAGGCACATAGTGGTGGTCTCATGGGCCACTTCGGCATTGCCAAGACACTGGCTATGTTGCAAGAGCACTTTTACTGGCCCCATATGCGTAGGGATGTTGACCGCATGGTTGGTAGGTGTGCTACTTGCCACAAGGCAAAGTCCACAACAAATCCATATGGCTTGTATACCCCATTACCTATCCCTCACCATCCCTGGGTTGACTTGTCTATGGACTTTGTTCTAGGTTTGCCTAGATCGCCAAGAGGTAATGACTCCATCTTTGTGGTGGTTGATAGGTTTTCTAAGATGGCTCATTTTGTTCCATGTCACAAAACTGACGATGCATCTCATATTGCTACTCTATTCTTCAAAGAAATTGTCCGTCTGCATGGTATGCCTAGGACCATTGTTAGTGATAGGGATGTGAAATTTCTGAGTTATTTTTGGAAGACTCTGTGGTCTAAACTTGGCACCCGGTTACTATTCTCCACCACCAGTCATCCACAAAGCGATGGACAAACTGAAGTTGTCAATCGCACACTTGGCACACTACTTCGGGCATTGATTAAAAAGAATCTTAAGACTTGGGAAGAGTGTTTGCCTCATGTTGAATTCGCCTACAATCGAGTTGTTCATAGTGCTACACACTACTCACCTTTTGAGATTGTTTATGGCTTTAACCCGCTAACCCCTCTTGATTTAGTACCCTTACCTTCCTCTGAGCACACAAGCTTAGATGGGAAAAAGAAGGCCGATTTTGTGCGCAGGTTACATGAAGCTGTTCGAGCAAACATTGAAAGGCGTACTCAGCAATACACCCAGCAGGCTAACAAGCACCGCCGCAAAATGATCTTCGAGCCTGGTGATTGGGTTTGGTTACACTTACGCAAAGAGAGGTTCCCCAAGCAGCGACCAAGCAAATTATCCCCCAGAGGGGATGGACCTTTTCGTGTGCTCCACCGGGTTAATGACAATGCCTACAAATTGGAGCTACCTGGGGAGTACAATGTTAGCGCGACCTTCAATGTCGCAGACTTGAGCCCGTTTCTTGGTGAGGAGGATTCAGATTTGAGGGCAAATCCTTCACAAGAGGAGGGGACTGATGTGTGCATGAACCAGGGCCCAGTCCAAGTCCCATTAGGCCCAGTCACACGTGCACGGGCCAAGCTATTCAAGGAATCCCTCCAAGCCCTTGTTCGAGTTGTCCACGATCAACATGGAGGCTATAGAGATATTGAAGGCTTGGAAAGGATCAATCAAGCAACTTGCACTTTGGTCCAAGCCCAGGAAGACTCCAGTGGGCCTCCTTACGAATCGGCCGGGTAGGGCCTTAGTCGTTGTTTCCATTTTGGTTGGACTAATTGTCCGTAGAAGGCTTGAGGCCGGCCCACCTTGATGACAAGGTAGACGACCTCCCCTTTAGGTTTCTTTAGGGTTTTTTTAGTAGTTTCATTAAGCCTATAAATAGGCTAGCCTTGTAAGGTTAAAAACTAGTTTTTGATGAATTAAAATTATTAGTGCATTCGTTTTCTTTCATAAAGAATTCGTGCCTTTCAACTTGCTTGGCAAGGGTTATTGAGCAATCTCGCGTCCTGTCCTTGATTGTTCATCCGACCTATTCCCCTGGAGTATTCACCTTCATCGGAGTGTCGTCTACCACCTCCAATCAAATCGAGTTGTCCGTTTGAGTAAGGGTTCCGCAATCCAAGCGTTGGACATCCCCGCTAGATCCTTGGGCAAACGTGCTACGTGTCTCGACCGTGGATCGAGGAACGTATCACAATGCATGCTACGCATATCATTTTGGGAAGGCCCTGGCAATTTGACAAACACGTCACATTCGATGGAAGAGCAAATAAGTACACCCTTTTGCACGATGGCAAACGTAAGGTCCTTACACCTCTCACACCTGCACAAGTTTATGAGGACCAACTACTATTGCAAAGGGAGTGTGAACAAGACCGTCAAAGGAGGAAACTAAAGGCAGTCGACCCTGGTAAAGGCTCCACGTCTACGAGTGAGCCATCAACCAAGGGTCAAGGGAGCACACCTAGGGGTATACATGACAAATCACCTACCGCACCTACCACTAGGAAGCACAACATGATTATTAAGGCTAAAGATGTTAGAAAAGTGGTGAACTCTAATCAGCCTATACTTCTCATGATTTGCAAGCATGTGCTCTTGGATGTTGCTGAGCTCGACAAGGCGTTGCCTGCGAGCATAGTTGCTCTTTTGCAAGAATTTGGGGATGTTTTCCCTGACGAGGTCCCTGATGGCTTACCACCCATTCGGGGAATTGAACACCAAATCGACCTCATTCCTGGAGCACCATTGCCCAACAAACCTGCCTACCGCATGGGCCCTGAGGAGACCAAGGAGCTTCAAAGGCAAGTTGATGGCCTCTTAGGTAAGGGTTGGGTAAAGGAAAGTCTAAGTCCTTGCGCTGTGCCTATGATACTTGTTCCCAAAAAGGACGGTACTTGGCGCATGTGCACTGACTGTCGGGCTGTGAACGCTATCACTGTCAAATATCGTCATCCCATTCCTAGACTTGATGATATGCTTGATGAACTCGATGGTGCCATTATTTTCACCAAAATAGACTTAAGGAGCGGCTATCATCAAATTCGGATGAAAGAAGGCGACGAGTGGAAAACAGCCTTCAAAACCAAACATGGTCTCTATGAGTGGCCAGTCATGCCTTTTGGCTTAACTAATGCCCCTAGCACCTTCATGCGACTAATGAACCATGTGTTGAGACACTTTATTGGCAAGTTTGTCATTGTTTACTTTGATGACATCCTGATCTATAGTCGTAGTGAGCATGAGCACCTAGAGCATGTGAGAATTAGTTCTTGAGACACTTCGACAGGCGCGTCTTTACGCCAACCTCAAGAAGTGCACCTTTTGTACTAACGAGCTTGTGTTTTTAGGCTATGTGGTAAGTTCGCAGGGCATCAAGGTGGACAAATCCAAGATTGAGGCCATCGAGCAATGGCCAACTCCCACGTCCGTCCCTGACGTGCGCAGCTTTCTTGGATTGGCGGGCTTTTACCGGCGCTTTGTCAAAGATTTTAGCACCATTGCCGCCCCATTGACCGCCGTGACAAAGAAGAATGACAAGTTCCACTGGGGAGAATCACAAGAACAAGCATTTCTCGCCCTCAAGGACACACTCACACATGCACCTGTGTTAGCATTACCAAATTTTCACAAGACTTTTGAAATTGAATGTGATGCTTCTGGTGTAGGTATTGGAGCGGTCCTCATGCAAGACAAGAGGCCTTGTGCCTTCTTTAGTGAGAAACTGGGGGGAGCTGCATTAAACTACCCCACGTACGACAAGGAGTTGTACGCATTAGTGAGGGCTTTGGAGACTTGGCAACACTATCTTCGCCCTCGGGAGTTCGTGATACACACTGATCACGAGTCATTGAAGTACCTCAAGGGACAACCCAAGTTAAGCAAGCGACATGCCAAATGGGTAAGCTTCATTGACACCTTTTCGTATGTCATTAAGTATAAGACTGGCAAAACGAATGTAGTGGCTGATGCATTATCACGTAGACATTCGTTGCTTGCCCTTCTGGATGCCAAGTTACTAGGGTTCGAAATGGTTAAGGAACTCTACACAAATGATCATGACTTTGGTGATATCTATGTTGCTTGTGTTAAGAACCCGCATGGAAAATACTTCTTGCATGATGGATTTCTATTCCATGTAGATAAACTGTGTGTACCTAATTCTTCCATTCGTGATCTTTTGATTCGAGAGGCACATAGTGGTGGTCTCATGGGCCACTTTGGCATCACCAAGACTCTGGCCATGTTGCAAGAGCACTTTTACTGGCCTCATATGCGTAGAGATGTTGAACGCATGGTTGGTAGATGTGCTACTTGTCACAAGGCAAAGTCTAAGACAAATCCATATGGCTTGTATACCCCATTACCTATCCCTCACCATCCTTGGGTTGATTTGTCTATGGACTTTGTATTAGGATTGCCTAGATCAACAAGGGGTAATGACTCCATCTTTGTTGTGGTTGATAGATTCTCTAAGATGGCTCATTTTATTCCTTGCCACAAAACTGACGATGCATCTCATATTGCTAATCTGTTCTTCAAAGAAATTGTCCGTCTGCATGGCCTGCCTAAAACTATTGTCAGTGATAGAGATGTGAAATTCTTGAGTTACTTTTGGAAGACTTTGTGGTCCAAACTGGGCACTAGGTTATTATTCTCCACCACTAGTCATCCACAAAGCGATGGACAAACTGAAGTTGTCAATCGCACACTTGGCACTCTACTTCGGGCCTTGATTAAAAAGAATCTTAAGACTTGGGAAGAGTGCCTCCCTCATGTTGAATTCGCCTACAATCGAACTGTGCATAGTGCCACACAATACTCCCCCTTTGAGATTGTTTATGGCTTCAACCCCGTCACCCCCCTTGATTTGGTGCCCTTACCTTCCTCTGAGCACACAAGCTTAGATGGGAAAAGAAAGCTGATTCTGTGCGCAGGTTACATGAGGCCGTGCGAGCAAACATTGAGAAGCGTACGCAGCAATACACCCAGCAAGCCAACAAGCACCGTCGCAAGATGATTTTTGAGCCTGGAGATTGGGTTTGGCTACACTTGAGGAAAGAGCGATTTCCCAAGCAACGCCAAAGCAAATTGTCCCCAAGAGGTGATGGACCATTTCGGGTACTCCAACGAGTCAATGACAACGCATACAAGTTGGAGCTACCTGGGGAGTACAATGTTAGTGCAACCTTCAACGTCGCGGACCTAAGCCCATTTCTTGACGAGGAGGATCCAGATTTGACGGCAAATCCTTCTCAAGAGGAGGGGACTGATGTGTGCACGAGTCTCGGCCCACGCAATGACCCAGTCCGAGTTCCATCGGGCCCAGTCACACGTGCACGGGCCAAGCTCTTCAAAGAATCACTCCAAGCCCTGGTTCGAGTCGTCCAAGACCAACATGGAGTTCACAAAGATATTGAGGGCTTAGAGAGAGACAATCAAGCCATTTGCACCATGATCCAAGCCCACGAGGACTCAAGTGGGCCTTCAAGAGGACCGGCCCTATAGGGCCTTAGCCTTAGTATTTGATAGATTGGATTAATTTGTCTTCATAGCTCATTGGGCCGGCCCATCTTGGACACCAAGATGACCGAACTCTTTGCCATTGTTTCCTTAGGTTTTCTTAGTCACTTTGGCCTATAAATAGACTTGCTTTGTAAGGTTTTAGGGTAGTCGTTTTATCAATAAAATTGGTTTAATTCGTTCCTTCTTCCAAGAAGAGAGTTCGAGCACTTTAACTTGCTTTGGCAAGGGTTATTGAGCAATCTTGCGTCCTGTCCTCGATTGTTCATCTGACCTATTCCCCTGGAGTATTCACCTTCATCGGAGTGTCGTCTACCACCTACATCAAATCGTGTCGTCCGTTTGATTCTAGGTCCCGCAATCCAAGCGTTGGACAACCTTGCTAGATCCTTGGGCAAACGTGCTACGTGTCTCGAAACAAGTTGATCGAGGAACGTATCAGTGAGGTACGTGTCTACAAACAGGTACGTATTCCTTTCTCTATTGGCAATTACATAGATGAGGTTGTGTGTGATGTTGTGCCTATGCATGCGACACATGTCATCATAGGGAGACCTTGGCAATTTGACAAATCCGTCACGTTTGATGAACGAGCAAATAAATACACTCTCTTGCACAATGGAAAATGCCTGGGCCTCACACCACTCACACCTGTCCAAGTGTATGTGGACCAACTTAAGTTACAAAGAGAGTGTGAACAAGACCGCCAAAAGAGGAAACAAAAGGCGGCCGATCCTGGCAAATGCTCCACTTCTACAAGTGAGCATTCGACCAAGGGTCAAGTGGGCACACCTGGTGATACGCATGATCATTCACCCATTAAACCACCCACTAGGAAGCAAAACATGATCATTAAGGCTAAGGATGTTAGAAAGGTTATAAATTCTAATCAGCCTATACTTCTCATGATTTGCAAGCATGTGCTCTTAGATGTTGCTGAGCTCAATAAGGCATTGTCTTCGAGCATGGTTGCTCTTTTGCAGGAATTCGAGGATGTATTCCCTGATGAGGTCCCTGATGGTTTACCACCCATTCGAGGGATTGAGCATCAAATAGACTGATTCCGGGAGCACCCCTACCCAACAAACCGGTTTACCGCATGGGTCCTGAGGAGACAAAAGAGCTTCAAAGGCAAGTTGATGGCCTCTTAGGTAAGGGTTGGGTAAAACAGAGTTTAAATCCTTGTGTTGTGCCTATGATACTTTCCCCCAAAAAGGATGGTACTTGGCGCATGTGCACTGACTGTAGGGCTGTATCATCATCCCATTCCTAGACTTGATGATATGCTTGATGAACTCGATGGTGCTATCATTTTCACCAAAATCGATTTAAGGTGTGGCTATCATCAAATTAGGATGAAAGACGGCGATGAGTGGAAAACGGCGTTCAAAACCAAACATGAGTGTGGAGGACTACCACAAAGAAATTGAGATGACCATGATGAGGGCCAACATTCAAGAAGACAATGAGGCCACGATGGCTCGGTTTCTTAGAGGTCTCAATCCTGACCTTCAAGAAGCCTTGGAGCTCCAACATTACTTGGACATGCACGACCTTCTAGAACTCGCTATTAAGGCCGAGCGGGGGAAGAAACTAAGACGTGGAGTACGTACGTTCCAAACTTCTAACACCACTTCATGGAGGGGCAACCAACCACGAAGGGCGACCCACAAAGTTGGAAATGCGGCAGCACCAACCTCTTCTAACCGAATCCAAGGTAACACCTCTAACCGCCATTCCTATTCTACCCCTAACAAGGTTTCCGATGCATCCAGGTCCACTTCAAAGGCACCGCATGAGACTCCTAAGACTAGGAGTAGGGACATCAAGTGCTTCAAGTGCCAAGGGTTTGGACATATTCAATCTCAGTGCCCAAACCAACGGGTCATGCTCATCACTCACAATGGCGAAATCGTGTCTGATGATGACGAATGTGAGGAGATGCCCGAACTGGTCGAAGACGACTGCCTAGAAGAGGAGTCAGCTGGGGAGGCTTGCTCGCCTACACGAGGAGAAGTAGGTTGCTTGGTGGCACGGCGAGTGCTAACCGCCCGCGTTAAGGAGGACGAGCAGCTACAACGCGAAAACCTTTTCTACACCCGCTGTAAGATAGGCGACAAGGTGTGTAGTCTCATCATCGACGGTGGGAGTTGCACGAACGTGGCCAGTTTGCTCATGGTTGAGAGTCTAGGACTCCCCACTACCAGGCATCCAAATCCTTACCGCCTCCAATGGCTAAGTGAGGATGGTGAGGTACGAGTCTTCAAACAGGTACGCATTCCCTTTTCAATTGGTACTTACACTGATGAAATCGTGTGCAACGTAGTACCAATGCATGCTACGCATATCATTTTGGGAAGGCCCTGGCAATTTGACAAACACGTCACATTCGATGGAAGAGCAAATAAGTACACCCTTTTGCACGATGGCAAACGTAAGGTCCTTACACCTCTCACACCTGCACAAGTTTATGAGGACCAACTACTATTGCAAAGGGAGTGTGAACAAGACCGTCAAAGGAGGAAACTAAAGGCAGTCGACCCTGGTAAAGGCTCCATGATACGAACCAACAGACACCATTGCGAACTATTCGAGTTCCCCTAGGACCCGTAACTCGAGCACGAGCTAAGAAGATGAGGGAGGAACTCCAAGGACTTGTTCATGAGATACAAGGCCAAGAAATTGTCCCCAAGGTCATTGAGGGACTTGAGCATGAAGGAATGAAAGCCATCCATGTAGTGCACGTCAAAGAGAACCATGTGTGACCCTTCTCTAGTCACATTTGTTGTTTTAATTAAGTCATTGTAATAAGGGCTTAATGGTCCATAGCATTGCTTATTTACCTAAGCGATGACCTCATAAGGTTATTTACCTAAGCGATGACCTCATAAGGTTGTTTACCTAAGGGATGACCTCATAAGGTTTGGTCAAGCCCACAATTCTTAGTCTTATGGAAATAGTCAAGCCTACAATTGTTAGTCTTAGTCAAGACCACAACTCTAGACTAGTTCCACATTTAGTTGTTCATCTCTATGTAAGGCTATAAATAGCCCACACTTCCAATGGATTTAGGCATTCAATCAATAAATCAGATTTTGAGAGTTTTCTTGGTTTCTCCAAGGCTTCTTGAATACCTTAGAATTTCTCTAGGTATTCGTGACTTATCAATCTAGAATCGCACTAGGTTGTGGCGTCTTCTACCATTATACCAAGGTTCGTTAACCACGTGATTAACGGGTTGAGGTCATCCGCTCCAAACTTGGTGTCCTCTTGTCGATCCTGAATCTAATCTTTTACGGGTTTCGTCACAAGGTTGGCGACGTTCGTATCAGTTGGTAATCAGAGCTAGTTAAGAGGTATCACGTTATATCCCTTTATTTATTTCCTTTCGAGTCAAGTTGTCCAAAATTCTGTTTTCATGTTCTAAGTTTGCTATCCGCAATTTCCAGATTTGTTACTTCGTGTTCTTGCGTTATTTTTCCAGATTTGTTACGTCATAAACTTGTGTCTAGTTGTTGTTAATTGCTGTGGTTAGTCTTGTTTGGTCCAGCCTTTTCTTTTGTGTCTTATTCTTGATTCTTTGTTTGAGTCTTGTTTCTATCCTGTTATATCCATTCAATTCCAGTCTTTTTGTTCTATTTGATCATTCGAGGTTACTGTTCATCCGAAAAAAAAATCAGTTTGTAGCAAGGGTTTTAGAGTCCTATCTAGTTATTACCTTGTGTTCTTGTTTACATACAAAAAAAAAATATATAAAAAAAAATATAGCTGGCTAACCTTACAAAAATTCCTGGAAATCTGTCTTGATCAAAACTTGGGTTTCTTGAAGTTCCTGATTGTTTAAAACCACAATCTTGAAGTTCTTGGAACTTTAGTTGGGATTCTTGAAGCCAACCAAAATCTGTCTTGATCAAATCGTGAAATCTTGGATTGTTTGGGGAGGAAATCATCTTCAATTTTGTGTTTCTTGAATTCTGGAAATTAACATCTTGAATTCTTGAAAGAATCTTGAAGTTTCTGGGTTTTGGGAACCAAATCTTGGTAAACAACAAGGCTGCAAAATTTCAGCTGCCAAAATCCTTGTCTTCACCACAACAATCTTCTTTCTTGACTAAGAACATTTTAGCCACGAAATTTGACTCTTCTTGGCTGATTAGAAAACAAAAACAAAGGAAGAAGAAGAATATTCAGCCTAGTCAAGTCAAATTTCCCAACCTATTCAAGTCAAATTTTCCAACCTGTTCAAAGTCAAATTTTCCACCCTTGTTCCCAAAAACAACCAAATCAGTTCCAATCTTGAACTTGACCTTAGAATTTATGGGAACCAGCAAATAGGAAGACTAATCCTTGTTTCCAAAGGATTAAGGAAGAAAAGTCAGCCTTGGGTTTCCAAAACAGTCCTACCGCAACACAAATTCATCTTCCATTCGGATTCCATCTTTGCAACCATTGGGGAATTTCTGTCCAATCATTAATTCTGGAAATTTTTGTGCATCATTAGGTCAGTTTTAAGTGTCATTCTGAATCCTCTAAGTGTCCATTTACCTACCAAAACACTGACCAGAAATGCAGCAACCAGCAGCTCAAAATTCCAGTTTTGGGTAGAGTTTTGTCTAGGATCCTTAAAATTCAACTCTGAGTCATTCATTGAGTCGTGGTCAGTCTCTTCATCTTTTGTTTTTTTTCGTTCAAAGTGCTACAATCTTGTGACCCTGGTTGGTAAGTCGATCCACACTAGAAGGAGTTCTAACTTCTTCGAGGAGTTGACCGAGGAGCCTTGAAAATACCTTGGTGAGTTCATTAGAGTGTTCAAACACGAGAGCGAGAGTAAACACGTGAGGAAGTGTGCGAGATAAACTTTGCTTCTTTCCATTATTATTTTTTTTACCCTACCATGGCTAACGAGGGGGGAGCAAGCTCCCAAGCTTTTGATCTTAAACTTTTCACAGAAGCAATCAAAGGCGAATTGGGACGCATGATGGACCAAAAACTTGAACTAATGCATCAACGCATTGACAGCTTAGAGTTGTCTCATGGAAGCTCCAAAGGCAGCCGTGGAAAGGCTTATGCACATGAGTCTACCGACTCTAACTCAGACAACAACTATGAGCATAAGCAAAGTAGGTCCAAGCGTGAAGCTAGGCCTTCAAATGACCACATTCCGGGCATAAAGATGAAAATTCCGCCTTTCCAAGGACGATCAGACCCCGATGCCTACTTAGAGTGGGAGAAGCGGATTGAACTTGTCTTCGATTGCAATACTTACTCGGAGGAGCAAAAGGTCAAGTTGGCCGTGGTCGAATTCACCGACTACGCCGTTGTGTGGTGGGATCAACTCTCTACTAGTCGAAGGAGGAGTCGTGAACCTACCATACAAACTTGGACGGAGCTAAGACGACTAATGAGGAAGCGTTTCGTACCAAGTCACTACTACCGTGACTTGTACCAAAAGCTTCAAACCCTCAACCAAGGAGCACGAAGTGTCGAGGACTATCACAAGGAAATGGAAATACTCATGCTACGGGCAGACATCATGGAGGATCGAGAAGCAACAATGGCACGCTTCTTGAACGGATTAAGGCCCGAAATTGCTGATCAAGTGGAGTTACACCACTATGTGGAACTTGGGGACTTGGTGGAGAAGGCCATCAAGATTGAAAGGAGGATTAAGAGGAAGGGTTCAACTCGGAGTTACTCCAACTTTTCACCCTCTTATCCCCGAACTACACCACCAAAGAAAGAGGATAAAGGGCCGAGTAATTCCATCCCTTCAAGACCGAGGCCGGATACGACTAAGTGGGAGTCTAAAGCAACACCAAAGACTGCCATTGAGTTGAGCTTGGGGCGAAATCGAGATACTAGATGCTTCAAATGCCAAGGCCGAGGGCATATTGCTAGCCAATGCCCGAACCAACGCACTATGATCATCTTACCCAATGGTGAGTTTCTCACTGATGATGAAGATGAGAAGGAGGAGTTGCCATCCCTTGAGGAAGAAGAGGAAGAAGAGGAAGCATTGCCCATCGATGAACGAGTTGGACTCGTTGTCAGACGAGCCTTAGCAACCCAAGTGAAGGCCGCTGACCATGCACAAAGGGAGAACATTTTCTACACCCGTTGCTATATCAAAGGCAAGGTATGTAGTTTGATCATAGATGGAGGTAGTTGTGCTAATGTTGCTAGTGCCTTGATGGTGGAGAAACTAGCACTACCCACTCTACGACATCCAACACCGTATCGTTTGCAATGGTTGAACGATAGCGGGGATGTTCGTGTGACCAAGCAAGTCCAAGTACCTTTCCGAATTGGAAAGTATGAGGACGTGGTGTTATGCGACGTGGTCCCTATGCAAGCATGTCACATACTATTGGGGAGACCATGGCAATTCGACAAGGGAGTTACATTCGATGGCATTACTAATAAATACTCTTTCAAGCAAGGCGAGAAGAGGATTGTGCTTGTGCCACTCACTCCTATTCAAGTTCGTGAAGATCAAGAAAGCTTGATCAAGGAAAGTGAGCTCGAGAATGAGAAGAAAAAAATAGAAAAAGCCGAGAGCTCAACAGAAAATGATAAGGCCAAGAAAATTGAGAGGAAAAAAACATATGGTGAGCCGGCCAAAATTGAAAAGAGAGAGAAAAGGCAAAATCTATTGATAAAAGCCAATGCAGTAAGAAAAGTTTTGAGTGTTAATACACCCATCTTTGTACTTTTGTGCAAAGAGGTGTTAGTTGTTACAAGTGATCTTACTAACACTCTACCATCTAGTATTGTCTCTCTTTTGCAGGATTATGAGGATGTCTTTCCCGATGAGATTCCAAATGGACTACCACCAATAAGGGGAATTGAGCATCAAATTGACTTGGTTCCAGGTGCCCCACTTCCTAACAGACCAGCCTACAAAATGGGTCCAGATGAGACAAAGGAGCTCCAACGCCAAATCGAAGAGCTTCTAACAAAGGGATGGGCACGAGAAAGCTTGAGCCCATGTGCGGTTCCCGTCATCTTGGTGCCTAAAAAGGATGGAAGTTGGCGAATGTGCACTGACTGTAGGGCCGTTAATGCAATAACGGTAAAATATCGTCACCCTATTCCTAGACTTGATGATATGTTAGATGAGCTATATGGTGCTGTGATTTTCACTAAAATTGATCTAAAAAGCGGTTATCATCAAATTAGGATGAAAGAGGGGGATGAATGGAAAACGGCCTTTAAAACCAAACATGGCTTGTACGAGTGGTTAGTTATGCCATTTGGACTAACTAATGCACCTAGTACGTTCATGAGATTGATGAACCATGTACTTCGTCCATTCCTTGGAAAATTTGTAGTTGTATATTTTGACGATATCCTGATTTATAGTAGGAGCTTAGATGAGCATGTTGAACATGTGAAGCTTGTTCTTGATGTACTTCGAAGGGAAAAGCTCTATGCTAACCTTAAGAAGTGCTCCTTTTGTACTGATCAACTTGTCTTCCTAGGCTTTGTTGTGAGTAAACAGGGAATCAAAGTGGACGAGGAGAAGGTTAAAGCAATTCGAGAATGGCCTACTCCAAGCACGGTGGGTGAGGTACGTAGCTTCCATGGTCTTGCTAGTTTTTATAGACGATTTGTTAAAAATTTTAGTACCATTGCTGCACCTCTAACTGCTGTAATTAAGAAAAATGAGCCATTTGTGTGGAGAGATGCTCAAGTACGTGCTTTCCAAATGCTTAAACATCAACTCACACATGCACCACTACTTGCATTACCATGCTTTGACAAGATGTTTGAAATAGAGTGTGATGCATCTGGGGTGGGTATTGGAGCTGTCCTAATGCAAGAGGGCAAACCAATTGCATACTTTAGTGAAAAACTCAATGGGGCAGTTTTGAACTATTCCACTTATGATAAGGAGTTGTACTCCTTAATCCGTGCTTTAGAAACTTGGCAACATTACTTGAGACCAAGGGAATTTGTCATACACACTGACCATGAGTCGCTTAAGCACATTAAGTCACAATACAAGTTGAATAAGCGTCATGTTAGGTGGATTGCATTTATTGAAACCTTCCCTTATGTGATTAAGTACAAAGTGGGGAAAACTAATGTTGTTGCTGATGCATTATCACGTCGGTACTCTTTGCTTACTCAACTTGATGCAAGGTTGTTAGGATTTGAATTAGTTAAAGAGTTATACACCAATGACCCAGATTTCTCAGGTATTTATGACTCTTGTGGTTCAGCAACTCAAGGTAAATTCTACATCCTTGATGGATTTCTTTTCTACCTCAATCGACTATGTATACCTAACTGCTCTATTCGCTCTTTACTTGTTAGGGAAGCACACGGAGGTGGCTTGATGGGACACTTTGGCGTGGCTAAAACCTTAGCTATCCTTCAAGAGCACTTCCATTGGCCAAGGATGAAACGAGATGTGGAGCGAATGGTGGCTAAATGCATTACTTGCCACAAAGCTAAGTCTAAACTTCAACCCTATGGCCTTTATAGTCCTTTACCTGTACCTAAGGAACCTTGGACCGACATTTCCATGGATTTTGTTTTAGGGTTGCCTAGGTCAAAGAGGGGAAATGATAGCATCTTTGTTATTGTTGACAGATTTTCAAAAATGGCACATTTTATACCATGTCACAAAACAGATGATGCATCGCACATTGCTGATTTATTTTTCAAAGAAATCATTAGATTGCATGGCATGCCTAGGACAATTGTCTCTGATAGGGATGTCAAATTTTTGAGTTACTTTTGGAAAACTTTGTGGGGAAAATTGGGTACCAAATTGCTATTTTCTACTACTAGTCACCCACAAACTGATGGCCAAACTGAGGTTGTCAATCGTACACTATCTACACTCTTGCGTGCCATCATTAGAAAAAACATTAGAACCTGGGAAGAGTGTTTACCCCATGTTGAGTTTGCATACAATCGTACGGTGCATAGTTCTACTCATTTTTCACCATTTGAAATAGTCTATGGTTTTAACCCTTTAACACCACTAGACTTATCACCTTTACCTTCTTCTGAGCACATTAACATGGATGGTGCTAAACGAGCAGATTTTGTCAAGAAATTACACCAGCAGGTACGCCTAAACATTGAGCGAAGGATGGACCAAGTTGCTCAACGGGTTAACAAGGGACGCCAACGCGTTGTGTTTGAACCTGGTGACTGGGTGTGGTTACATCTACGCAAGGAAAGGTTCCCAGTCCAAAGGCGCAATAAATTACTTCCCCGAGGAGATGGGCCGTTCCAAGTCATCAAGCGCATCAATGACAATGCTTACAAACTGGACCTACCCGGTGAGTACAATGTGAGCGCTACATTCAATGTCTCTGATCTATCTCCTTTTCTTGCAGACGATGAAGCTGATTTGAGGACAAATCCTTTTGAAGAGGAGGGGGATGATACGAACCAAGAGACACCATTGCGAACTATTCGAGTTCCCCTAGGACCCGTAACTCGAGCACGAGCTAAGAAGATGAGGGAGGAACTCCAAGGACTTGTTCATGAGATACAAGGCCAAGAAATTGTCCCCAAGGTCATTGAGGGACTTGAGCATGAAGGAATGAAAGCCATCCATGTAGTGCACGTCAAAGAGAACCATGTGTGACCCTTCTCTAGTCACATTTGTTGTTTTAATTAAGTCATTGTAATAAGGGCTTAATGGTCCATAGCATTGCTTATTTACCTAAGCGATGACCTCATAAGGTTATTTACCTAAGCGATGACCTCATAAGGTTGTTTACCTAAGGGATGACCTCATAAGGTTTGGTCAAGCCCACAATTCTTAGTCTTATGGAAATAGTCAAGCCTACAATTGTTAGTCTTAGTCAAGACCACAACTCTAGACTAGTTCCACATTTAGTTGTTCATCTCTATGTAAGGCTATAAATAGCCCACACTTCCAATGGATTTAGGCATTCAATCAATAAATCAGATTTTGAGAGTTTTCTTGGTTTCTCCAAGGCTTCTTGAATACCTTAGAATTTCTCTAGGTGTTCGTGACTTATCAATCTAGAATCGCACTAGGTTGTGGCATCTTCTACCATTATACCAAGGTTCGTTAACCACGTGATTAACGGGTTGAGGTCATCCGCTCCAAACTTGGTGTCCTCTTGTCGATCCTGAATCTAATCTTTTACGGGTTTCGTCACAAGGTTGGCGACGTTCGTATCACTCCACGTCTACGAGTGAGCCATCAACCAAGGGTCAAGGGAGCACACCTAGGGGTATACATGACAAATCACCTACCGCACCTACCACTAGGAAGCACAACATGATTATTAAGGCTAAAGATGTTAGAAAAGTGGTGAACTCTAATCAGCCTATACTTCTCATGATTTGCAAGCATGTGCTCTTGGATGTTGCTGAGCTCGACAAGGCGTTGCCTGCGAGCATAGTTGCTCTTTTGCAAGAATTTGGGGATGTTTTCCCTGACGAGGTCCCTGATGGCTTACCACCCATTCGGGGAATTGAACACCAAATCGACCTCATTCCTGGAGCACCATTGCCCAACAAACCTGCCTACCGCATGGGCCCTGAGGAGACCAAGGAGCTTCAAAGGCAAGTTGATGGCCTCTTAGGTAAGGGTTGGGTAAAGGAAAGTCTAAGTCCTTGCGCTGTGCCTGTGATACTTGTTCCCAAAAAGGACGGTACTTGGCGCATGTGCACTGACTGTCGGGCTGTGAACGCTATCACTGTCAAATATCGTCATCCCATTCCTAGACTTGATGATATGCTTGATGAACTCGATGGTGCCATTATTTTCACCAAAATAGACTTAAGGAGCGGCTATCATCAAATTCGGATGAAAGAAGGCGACGAGTGGAAAACAGCCTTCAAAACCAAACATGGTCTCTATGAGTGGCCAGTCATGCCTTTTGGCTTAACTAATGCCCCTAGCACCTTCATGCGACTAATGAACCATGTGTTGAGACACTTTATTGGCAAGTTTGTCATTGTTTACTTTGATGACATCCTGATCTATAGTCGTAGTGAGCATGAGCACCTAGAGCATGTGAGAATAGTTCTTGAGACACTTCGACAGGCACGTCTTTACGCCAACCTCAAGAAGTTCACCTTTTGTACTAACGAGCTTGTGTTTTTAGGCTATGTGGTAAGTTCGCAGGGCATCAAGGTGGACAAATCCAAGATTGAGGCCATCGAGCAATGGCCAACTCCCACGTCCGTCCCTGACGTGCGCAGCTTTCTTGGATTGGCGGGCTTTTACCGGCGCTTTGTCAAAGATTTTAGCACCATTGCCGCCCCATTGACCGCCGTGACAAAGAAGAATGACAAGTTCCACTGGGGAGAATCACAAGAACAAGCATTTCTCGCCCTCAAGGACACACTCACACATGCGCCTGTGTTAGCATTACCAAATTTTCACAAGACTTTTGAAATTGAATGTGATGCTTCTGGTGTAGGTATTGGAGCGGTCCTCATGCAAGACAAGAGGCCTTGTGGCTTCTTTAGTGAGAAACTGGGGGGAGCTGCATTAAACTACCCCACGTACGACAAGGAGTTGTACGCATTAGTGAGGGCTTTGGAGACTTGGCAACACTATCTTCGCCCTCGGGAGTTCGTGATACACACTGATCACGAGTCATTGAAGTACCTCAAGGGACAACCCAAGTTAAGCAAGCGACATGCCAAATGGGTAAGCTTCATTGACACCTTTTCGTATGTCATTAAGTATAAGACTGGCAAAACGAATGTAGTGGCTGATGCATTATCACGTAGACATTCGTTGCTTGCCCTTCTGGATGCCAAGTTACTAGGGTTCGCATTGGTTAAGGAACTCTACACAAATGATCATGACTTTGGTGATATCTATGTTGCTTGTGTTAAGAACCCGCATGGAAAATACTTCTTGCATGATGGATTTCTATTCCATGTAGATAAACTGTGTGTACCTAATTCTTCCATTCGTGATCTTTTGATTCGAGAGGCACATAGTGGTGGTCTCATGGGCCACTTTGGCATCACCAAGACTCTGGCCATGTTGCAAGAGCACTTTTACTGGCCTCATATGCGTAGAGATGTTGAACGCATGGTTGGTAGATGTGCTACTTGTCACAAGGCAAAGTCTAAGACAAATCCATATGGCTTGTATACCCCATTACCTATCCCTCACCATCCTTGGGTTGATTTGTCTATGGACTTTGTATTAGGATTGCCTTGATCAACAAGGGGTAATGACTCCATCTTTGTTGTGGTTGATAGATTCTCTAAGATGGCTCATTTTATTCCTTGCCACAAAACTGACGATGCATCTCATATTGCTAATCTGTTCTTCAAAGAAATTGTCCGTCTGCATGGCCTGCCTAAAACTATTGTCAGTGATAGAGATGTGAAATTCTTGAGTTACTTTTGGAAGACTTTGTGGTCCAAACTGGGCACTAGGTTATTATTCTCCACCACTAGTCATCCACAAAGCGATGGACAAACTGAAGTTGTCAATCGCACACTTGGCACTCTACTTCGGGCCTTGATTAAAAAGAATCTTAAGACTTGGGAAGAGTGCCTCCCTCATGTTGAATTCGCCTACAATCGAACTGTGCATAGTGCCACACAATACTCCCCCTTTGAGATTGTTTATGGCTTCAACCCGTCACCCCCCTTGATTTGGTGCCCTTACCTTCCTCTGAGCACACAAGCTTAGATGGGAAAAGAAAGCTGATTCTGTGCGCAGGTTACATGAGGCCGTGCGAGCAAACATTGAGAAGCGTACGCAGCAATACACCCAGCAAGCCAACAAGCACCGTCGCAAGATGATTTTTGAGCCTGGAGATTGGGTTTGGCTACACTTGAGGAAAGAGCGATTTCCCAAGCAACGCCAAAGCAAATTGTCCCCAAGAGGTGATGGACCATTTCGGGTACTCCAACGAGTCAATGACAACGCATACAAGTTGGAGCTACCTGGGGAGTACAATGTTAGTGCAACCTTCAACGTCGCGGACCTAAGCCCATTTCTTGACGAGGAGGATCCAGATTTGAGGGCAAATCCTTCTCAAGAGGAGGGGACTGATGTGTGCACGAGTCTCGGCCCACGCAATGACCCAGTCCGAGTTCCATCGGGCCCAGTCACACGTGCACGGGCCAAGCTCTTCAAAGAATCACTCCAAGCCTTGGTTCGAGTCGTCCAAGACCAACATGGAGTTCACAAAGATATTGAGGGCTTAGAGAGAGACAATCAAGCCATTTGCACCATGATCCAAGCCCACGAGGACTCAAGTGGGCCTTCAAGAGGACCGGCCCTATAGGGCCTTAGCCTTAGTATTTGATAGATTGGATTAATTTGTCTTCATAGCTCATTGGGCCGGCCCATCTTGGACACCAAGATGACCGAACTCTTTGCCATTGTTTCCTTAGGTTTTCTTAGTCACTTTGGCCTATAAATAGGCTTGCTTTGTAAGGTTTTAGGGTAGTCGTTTTATCAATAAAATTGGTTTAATTCGTTCCTTCTTCCAAGAAGAGAGTTCGAGCACTTTAACTTGCTTTGGCAAGGGTTATTGAGCAATCTTGCGTCCTGTCCTCGATTGTTCATCCGACCTATTCCCCTGGAGTATTCACCTTCATCGGAGTGTCGTCTACCACCTACATCAAATCGTGTCGTCCGTTTGATTCTAGGTCCCGCAATCCAAGCGTTGGACAACCTTGCTAGATCCTTGGGCAAACGTGCTACGTGTCTCGAAACAAGTTGATCGAGGAACGTATCAGTGAGGTACGTGTCTACAAACAGGTACGTATTCCTTTCTCTATTGGCAATTACATAGATGAGGTTGTGTGTGATGTTGTGCCTATGCATGCGACACATGTCATCCTAGGGAGACCTTGGCAATTTGACAAATCCGTCACGTTTGATGAACGAGCAAATAAATACACTCTCTTGCACAATGGAAAATGCCTGGGCCTCACACCACTCACACCTGTCCAAGTGTATGTGGACCAACTTAAGTTACAAAGAGAGTGTGAACAAGACCGCCAAAAGAGGAAACAAAAGGCGGCCGATCCTGGCAAATGCTCCACTTCTACAAGTGAGCATTCGACCAAGGGTCAAGTGGGCACACCTGGTGATACACATGATCATTCACCCATTAAACCACCCACTAGGAAGCAAAACATGATCATTAAGGCTAAGGATGTTAGAAAGGTTATAAATTCTGATCAGCCTATACTTCTCATGATTTGCAAGCATGTGCTCTTAGATGTTGCTGAGCTCAATAAGGCATTGCCTTCGAGCATGGTTGCTCTTTTGCAGGAATTCGAGGATGTATTCCCTGATGAGGTCCCTGATGGTTTACCACCCATTCGAGGGATTGAGCATCAAATAGACTGATTCCGGGAGCACCCCTACCCAACAAACCGGTTTACCGCATGGGTCCTGAGGAGACAAAAGAGTTTCAAAGGCAAGTTGATGGCCTCTTAGGTAAGGGTTGGGTAAAACAGAGTTTAAATCCTTGTGTTGTGCCTATGATACTTTCCCCCAAAAAGGATGGTACTTGGCGCATGTGCACTGACTGTAGGGCTGTATCATCATCCCATTCCTAGACTTGATGATATGCTTGATGAACTCGATGGTGCTATCATTTTCACCAAAATCGATTTAAGGTGTGGCTATCATCAAATTAGGATGAAAGAAGGCGATGAGTGGAAAACGGCGTTCAAAACCAAACATGAGTGTGGAGGACTACCACAAAGAAATTGAGATGACCATGATGAGGGCCAACATTCAAGAAGACAATGAGGCCACGATGGCTCGGTTTCTTAGAGGTCTCAATCCTGACCTTCAAGAAGCCTTGGAGCTCCAACATTACTTGGACATGCACGACCTTCTAGAACTCGCTATTAAGGCCGAGCGGGGGAAGAAACTAAGACGTGGAGTACGTACGTTCCAAACTTCTAACACCACTTCATGGAGGGGCAACCAACCACGAAGGGCGACCCACAAAGTTGGAAATGCGGCAGCACCAACCTCTTCTAACCGAATCCAAGGTAACACCTCTAACCGCCATTCCTATTCTACCCCTAACAAGGTTTCCGATGCATCCAGGTCCACTTCAAAGGCACCGCATGAGACTCCTAAGACTAGGAGTAGGGACATCAAGTGCTTCAAGTGCTTCAAGTGCCAAGGGTTTGGACATATTCAATCTCAGTGCCCAAACCAACGGGTCATGCTCATCACTCACAATGGCGAAATCGTGTCTGATGATGACGAATGTGAGGAGATGCCCGAACTGGTCGAAGACGACTGCCTAGAAGAGGAGTCAGCTGGGGAGGCTTGCTCGCCTACACGAGGAGAAGTAGGTTGCTTGGTGGCACGGCGAGTGCTAACCGCCCGCGTTAAGGAGGACGAGCAGCTACAACGCGAAAACCTTTTCTACACCCGCTGTAAGATAGGCAACAAGGTGTGTAGTCTCATCATCGACGGTGGGAGTTGCACGAACGTGGCCAGTTTGCTCATGGTTGAGAGTCTAGGACTCCCCACTACCAGGCATCCAAATCCTTACCGCCTCCAATGGCTAAGTGAGGATGGTGAGGTACGAGTCTTCAAACAGGTACGCATTCCCTTTTCAATTGGTACTTACACTGATGAAATCGTGTGCAACGTAGTTCCAATGTGATGTGTGCATGAACCAGGGCCCAGTCCAAGTCCCATTAGGCCCAGTCACACGTGCACGGGCCAAGCTATTCAAGGAATCCCTCCAAGCCCTTGTTCGAGTTGTCCACGATCAACATGGAGGCTATAGAGATATTGAAGGCTTGGAAAGGATCAATCAAGCAACTTGCACTTTGGTCCAAGCCCAGGAAGACTCCAGTGGGCCTCCTTACGAATCGGCCGGGTAGGGCCTTAGTCGTTGTTTCCATTTTGGTTGGACTAATTGTCCGTAGAAGGCTTGAGGCCGGCCCACCTTGATGACAAGGTAGCCGACCTCCCCTTTAGGTTTCTTTAGGGTTTTTTTTAGTAGTTTCATTAAGCCTATAAATAGGCTAGCCTTGTAAGGTTAAAAACTAGTTTTTGATGAATTAAAATTATTAGTGCATTCGTTTTCTTTCATAAAGAATTCGTGCCTTTCAACTTGCTTGGCAAGGGTTATTGAGCAATCTCGCGTCCTGTCCTTGATTGTTCATCCGACCTATTCCCCTGGAGTATTCACCTTCATTGGAGTGTCGTCTACCACCTCCAATCAAA
>NW_020864060.1:0-27926 GCF_003713205.1 Coffea eugenioides
AATGCCTGCATTGTGGGAGCGCAGACCATCAAATCGCAAATTGCCCAGGCCGATCTCGAGAAGGGAGTAGGAGCCAACAGCCAACCACGACCAACCCTGACCAGTCAAAGGGGGAAAAGAATGGATCGAAAGTGTCAGCTCGGGTGTACTCCTTAGAACAACATCAAGTCTCTGACCCATTTGAGGACGTGGAGGGTAAGATTCTAGTATCTCACCGTTTGCCCGCTCGAATGGTGTATAAGAAATGCAATTTGGCAAGGAAGAAGAAACTATACCAAAGAATTCAATGATCCTGGTTAGTGAAGGGGTACAGATTGGTTAGCTAAGTATGATACTCGATTTGGCTGCGAGAAGGAAGTAGTAAAATTTTTGTATCCCGAAGAAGACGATGATAAGGAATTTCGAGGACGAAATTCTTTTAAGGGGGAGAGAGTGTGAGGACCCGTAAATCTTTCCGAATTTCTGGACTTTATTTTATTTAATTGCACACTTTTATACCTTTTCTTTATTAGAAAAATTTCCCAGATAATTTTTATGAGCAAATATAGTTTTTAAATCATTTTTTCTAGTATAAGTTAGTTCATGTGAAATTAAGAGTGTATATCGAATGTGGGACCCACTAGTGCGGTAAGTTCGATGAAATTCGGCCGATTAGGTTACGTTTAGTATCCAGCGATTAATGTACTAGGTGATAAGAGACAATTAGAGGTTACCAAGATGGATGATCATTGGAGAGACAAAAGGATAACTCTAAGTCTAAAAGGTGTGACAAGTGTCACTTTCTTACTCAAGGGTGGACTTTGACCATTTTATCACCTTTACTAAATCACCAAAAATTGACCCAAAATTCATCTTCTTCACAAGCTCCTTGGCCGAACTCCATATTGAGAGAAAAGAAAGAAAGCTTCAACCTTCAACTTCCATTTCTTGCACAAATCTTGCAATTCAACCATCCAAACTTGAAATTATTCCATAAAAACCTCTAGCTAGGTAGGATTGAGGAAGTTGGTGGAGTTGTTTTGGAAGCAAGAGACTTAAGCTACTACCTTTTGTGAGTTATCAAGGTATGGTGTGTAAATATTCATTGTTTGTTTCCAATAATGGTGAATTCATGACTTGTGAAGGTTAGTTAGGTGATTTTGTGGAGGTTTTCATGACTTTTGGTGGTGTTTGATGAATTTTTGATTTTATGCATAATTTTTCTGTTTTTATATGTTTAATGTTGATTGGCCATGTATGATGGTCTAGTATGGGTTAGAATGAAGCTTTGGTATGATAATTGTAAGGATTAGTGGAAAATTTTTGGTTTGAAGCAAAAAAATTCCAGATTAGGGTTTCTTTTAGGCCTGTTCTGCCCGGTACTATTTGACTAGGTTAGAGGCCGAATTAGCCTTGGGTTAAAACATAAAAGTTGTAGATAATGATGTTCTGAGTTGCCTACAAAATTTCAGCGCAATCGGAGCAACGTAACCTGTGAAAAGACTGAAATACCCCTGCTGCCCTGTTTCTATCCGAACATGCTAATCAGCTTTTGTAATTGGTTGTTTTGACCCGGAATACTACTGATTTGGTTGTCGATGTCTTCTTAATACTTATAGCCTTGTATCTTAGCTTTCAAATGGCTTTGGAATCACTTGAATTGGAGTTGTATATACTGAGATATGACTGAATGAATCAGGACTGCCACAGTAAACTTTGAATTGGAAAATCTGGGGATGTTTTGGTAAATTTGACCTAGATACATTGCAAACTGGACTGAGTGGCCTTCTTCAACATTGTAACCCTTTCTCTTAGCTTCGAAATGGTGTAAATTACACCACAATCCGACAAGGATAGCTTCAGTTGTGTTAATTCCGCTAAGCAACAGCAAACCTGCCTTTTGTTTTCCAACCCAAACTTCGTTTCCGCATATGTCCTAGTTTGATTTTGCACTTATACGTTCCATATGATTTTACTCTAGTGATATGTGGATTCGGTTTATGACTCGTATTCGAGCCTTATTGTGGCGCTAATTAAAGGTGTTTGATAGCTTGTGATTTGTGGGTGTTGAGGTTTGGTTGGAAAGTAAAGAAAGACAAGGGAAATGCTGTCGAAATTTTCGCGGAGCTTCTGCACAGTCTCGGGAAATTTGCTATATCTTGATGTAGGAATGTCGGAATTGAGTTCCGTTTGTTGCGTTTTAAACTAGATTCATAGGGTTATAAACCATGTAAATTTCAGACCCTGTTTATGTCTGTACCATTTATGGTGATTTTTCAAAGTTGACTGAAATATTGTACCTGTTCTGTCTTTCACTGGATAAAGCAGCAACTCGAGGCTTGAATTTGACTGACTTGCGTTCTGAATTTTATGAGGGTGTTTTCTGGAAAGTTATAGCCCTTTGAATGTATTTTCCAACGGTATAACTTTTACTAATTTTAGACTTACAAAACTTGAGATATGATTTTTCATATAGGGTTGCGCGAAACTGGAAAATCCTGTTTTCCTAGTATCGATCTTACTTTCATTTTCTACTTCAAATTTGGAGTTGGTCAATCATTGTAGGCAGGGTTTTGAGGTTGTTCATGCCTTTAGGACTAATCGTTATCTTTTCACTCCAAAGTCACCTCTTCGCTTTACATTAATGGTTCATTTGGATAGGCACCTGACTTGTAATCGAGTTTTACTTGCGAATTCCATTTATTAGGTCTTGGAGCCCAGTCTTAAGTGTTTGTCCTTGATTGTTCTAGGAGGTGCCGGCGAGTAAAGCCACACTTGGGAAAGAAACTTTCGAAATTATCCTTGTTTGATCAGGTGAGTGTACCACTCCCGTGAATTATTGTTAAACTGGTTTCCTGTACTTGCGAATTGCTAGTTGAATGTCTTTCCTGACTGTTTATCTTGTATGAGACGAGGGTGTACTTTATCACACTCGTTCTCTTGCATGTACTGAACAAACTGGAATCTATTACTTGTACTTGTTATGTACTTGAACTTGTTACTTGCACTTGTTATGATGTCGTTTGGAAGAGTATCCAACGACCTTCCTGTTAAACCTGAGCTCAACCTCATGGGGAGTTAATTAAATCGAGCCAGCGAGGGCTTGGTCGAGATAATTGACAATCCATGGGTGCCTGTTCCTGGGGGAATCTTTGGGTATTGAGACTCTTGATTCCGGTATACTCGAGTATTACCATTCCTGTTCCTGTTTGGCGTTCGGGCCCGGTAAGGGGTATGTTTGGTGAACGGGATTTTGGCGTTAAAGTGGTGATCTACTGGACTGGTTCCTTTATTTGAACGTTGACGGAGGGTCAACGAGGCTGGATCAAGTATTGCAACGGGGAATTGGCTCCTGAGAGCCACCTGTATCCTTTGAATTGTGATGTTCGTTTATTTCTGTTACTTGATGCGGATATGTGTCCTATAAGTGTTTTCCCATGATTTCTACTGTTATATTTTGGTACCTCATTGAGCTTCTAGCGCACCCCGTTCCGTTATCCTCGTTTTCCTTACAGGAAACCACCTTTTGGAGACTCCGATATTTTGAAGCATGAGTTGAGCTAGTTTTAATCCTCTTTTGTGTAGCTCCTCGATGTATGGAAAACCTTAAATGTATTTTGGTCCAATGTTTTCCTTTTGAATTGTAAATTTGCAAACATGTGTATACAAAAGTGTTTAACCATGTTCATGAGTTATTTTGGTTTGGAAATGTTCTGTTCTAGGGTTGTAGAAAGTTGTTATGCTTGTTTGGATTTTCGGACGGTGAATGCTTTCTTCTCGACGTTCTCTTGAGCGTTTGGTAGGGTTTACGTTTGTTCCGGATCTGTAGTCCCGGCGAGAGCTGGGCAGGCGGTCCGCCGAACCCTTTGGTTCGCCTTAGGGTGAGGTGGGGCTGTCACAGGTGGTATCAGAGCCAGGTTCGCGTGGTCTCTGCGTGAAGTGAGCTTGGGCCAAGTGGTGTTATGGTCCCGATTCCGTGAATGTGTACGAATGTATAAGTGCTCTTTGAGCATAAGCTATGGATCGTGAAGTGTTATAAGATATAAACCTTTAGCATGGTGCTTTGGGATAGTAGATCTGTAGGTCAGGTAAGAATCTCGATTGTAGATGAATTACTCTTGGGACTGGCCAGCCCGAGTTGTGAAGTTATCTTATTTTGGGATTCTTGTACCCGACTACTAAATAGATGAGCGCCTAGGTTAGTAATGACTTGGGCGGACTAGAATTTGATTCTATGGAACGTCATGTGATGTGTTAGGGTTTCATTAAGGATGATTGACCCTGCCTAGGATATAAATCGTGTTATTCTCATAGAAAGTTTTTGGTTAGTTGCTTGTGTACCATTGGCCTAGTTAGTGCATTGTTCTCTTAATAACTTTCATGCGATTCCTTTTGTTTGAATCTGATTGACTGTTACTGTGTGATTTATCTGCTAAAGACATGATATATGTATATGGCCTACTTTTATCACTGTATTTGTATACTTTTGTTTTAATATTGTATTCGTGCTTCGACCCTAGACCGGTTAAGCCAAATGGAGGGTACTCGTAGTGGCCGGGGCCGAGGGCGTGGAACCTCAAATGAAGGAGGAAATCGGGAACCAATGTCTGGACCTAATCCTGAACCTGGAATGGATCCTAACATTGAAGGTGGCTGCCGCTATCCAACGTATGACCGACCTTTTGGCTCACGTGGTAGGACATCAAGGCCAAAATCCTATTAATCAGCAAGAGAACCCTGGTAATCATATAGAGGGTGAGGATAGAGCCCTCGAACGATTTCAGAAGTTCTCGCCACCGAAATTCCTTGGAGGACCAGACCCCGATGTGGCCGAGAGGTGGTTAGAGAAGATGATTGATATCTTTGCCGCGCTACACTACACTGAGGAGCGACATGTGACATTTGCCGTCTTCCAACTGGAGGGAGCGGCCCGATCTTGGTGGAACATCATAAGAATGAAATGGGAAAGAGAACAAACCCCAAGGACGTGGGTGAATTTTATGAGAGTTCAACACGAAGTATTTTCCACCCCTGATCCAGGAAAAGAATGAAGATGAGTTTATTAGACTCCGCCAGGGAACTCAAACCGTCGCCGAATATGAGAGCCAGTTTACCTGGTTGTCCAAGTTCGCTCCTGAACTAATCATGACTGAGCAAAGGAGGATAAGGCGTTTTGTCCAAGGATTGAACGTTGAGATCCAGAAAGACGTGGCTGTCGCCCAACTCAATACTTTTAGTGATGCGGTAGAGAAAGCTCAACGAGTTGAAAGCGCGCGATTTCAAGTTAGAAACTTTCAAGTTAAGAAAAGGGGATTTCCTGGAAGTACCTCAGAGCAAGGGGATAAGGGTGCGCCTCCTAAGATTGGAAGGGGAAACGGGGGAGTACAATTACCGAGAATGTCAAGTGGTGCCTTAAAAAGAGACTCAGTCTCCGCTTCTCGTGGTCCCTGCGGGTACTGTGGGAAGCCGAATCACACGGAGAACGTCTACTGGAAGAAAGGAAGGAAATGCCTGCATTGTGGGAGCGCAGACCATCAAATCGCAAATTGCCCAGGCCGATCTCGAGAAGGGAGTAGGAGCCAACAGCCAACCACGACCAACCCTGACCAGTCAAAGGGGGAAAAGAATGGATCGAAAGTGTCAGCTCGGGTGTACTCCTTAGAACAACATCAAGTCTCTGACCCATTTGAGGACGTGGAGGGTAAGATTCTAGTATCTCACTGTTTGCCCGCTCGAATGGTGTATAAGAAATGCAATTTGGCAAGGAAGAAGAAACTATACCAAAGAATTCAATGATCCTGGTTAGTGAAGGGGTACAGATTGGTTAGCTAAGTATGATACTCGATTTGGCTGCGAGAAGGAAGTAGTAAAATTTTTGTATCCCGAAGAAGACGATGATAAGGAATTTCGAGGACGAAATTCTTTTAAGGGGGAGAGAGTGTGAGGACCCGTAAATCTTTCCGAATTTCTGGACTTTATTTTATTTAATTGCACACTTTTATACCTTTTCTTTATTAGAAAAATTTCCCAGATAATTTTTATGAGCAAATATAGTTTTTAAATCATTTTTTCTAGTATAAGTTAGTTCATGTGAAATTAAGAGTGTATATCGAATGTGGGACCCACTAGTGCGGTAAGTTCGATGAAATTCGGCCGATTAGGTTACGTTTAGTATCCAGCGATTAATGTACTAGGTGATAAGAGACAATTAGAGGTTACCAAGATGGTTGATCATTGGAGGGACAAAAGGATAACTCTAAGTCTAAAAGGTGTGACAAGTGCCACTTTCTTATTCAAGGGTGGACTTTGACCATTTTATCACCTTTACTAAATCACCCAAAATTGACCCAAAATTCATCTTCTTCACAAGCTCCTTGGCCGAACTCCATATTGAGAGAAAAGAAAGAAAGCTTCAACCTTCAACTTCCATTTCTTGCACAAATCTTGCAATTCAACCATCCAAACTTGAAATTATTCCATAAAAACCTCTAGCTAGGTAGGATTGAGGAAGTTGGTGGAGTTGTTTTGGAAGCAAGAGACTTAAGCTACTACCTTTTGTGAGTTATCAAGGTATGGTGTGTAAATATTCATTGTTTGTTTCCAATAATGGTGAATTCATGACTTGTGAAGGTTAGTTAGGTGATTTTGTGGAGGTTTTCATGACTTTTGGTGGTGTTTGATGAATTTTTGATTTTATGCATAATTTTTCTGTTTTTATATGTTTAATGTTGATTGGCCATGTATGATGGTCTAGTATGGGTTAGAATGAAGCTTTGGTATGATAATTGTAAGGATTAGTGGAAAATTTTTGGTTTGAAGCAAAAAAATTCCAGATTAGGGTTTCTTTTAGGCCTGTTCTGCCCGGTACTATTTGACTAGGTTAGAGGCCGAATTAGCCTTGGGTTAAAACATAAAAGTTGTAGATAATGATGTTCTGAGTTGCCTACAAAATTTCAGCGCAATCGGAGCAACGTAACCTGTGAAAAGACTGAAATACCCATGCTGCCCTGTTTCTATCCGAACATGCTAATCAGCTTTTGTAATTGGTTGTTTTGACCCGGAATACTACTGATTTGGTTGTCGATGTCTTCTTAATACTTATAGCCTTGTATCTTAGCTTTGAAATGGCTTTGGAATCACTTGAATTGGAGTTGTATATACTGAGATATGACTGAATGAATCAGGACTGCCACAGTAAACTTTGAATTGGAAAATCTGGGGATGTTTTGGTAAATTTGACCTAGATACATTGCAAACTGGACTGAGTGGCCTTCTTCAACATTGTAACCCTTTCTCTTAGCTTCGAAATGGTGTAAATTACACCACAATCTGACAAGGATAGCTTCAGTTGTGTTAATTCCGCTAAGCAACAGCAAACCTGCCTTTTGTTTTCCAACCCAAACTTCGTTTCCGCATATGTCCTAGTTTGATTTTGCACTTATACGTTCCATATGATTTTACTCTAGTGATATGTGGATTCGGTTTATGACTCGTATTCGAGCCTTATTGTGGCGCTAATTAAAGGTGTTTGATAGCTTGTGATTTGTGGGTGTTGAGATTTGGTTGGAAAGTAAAGAAAGACAAGGGAAATGCTGTCGAAATTTTCGCGGAGCTTCTGCACAGTCTCGGGAAATTTGCTATATCTTGATGTAGGAATGTCGGAATTGAGTTCCGTTTGTTGCGTTTTAAACTAGATTCATAGGGCTATAAACCATGTAAATTTCAGACCCTGTTTATTTCTGTACCATTTATGGTGATTTTTCAAAGTTGACTGAAATATTGTACCTGTTCTGTCTTTCACTGGATAAAGCAGCAACTCGAGGCTTGAATTTGACTGACTTGCGTTCTGAATTTTATGAGGGTGTTTTCTGGAAAGTTATAGCCCTTTGAATGTATTTTCCAACGGTATAACTTTTACTAATTTTAGACTTACAAAACTTGAGATATGATTTTTCATATAGGGTTGCGCGAAACTGGAAAATCCTGTTTTCCTAGTATCGATCTTACTTTCATTTTCTACTTCAAATTTGGAGTTGGTCAATCATTGTAGGCAGGGTTTTGAGGTTGTTCATGCCTTTAGGACTAATCGTTATCTTTTCACTCCAAAGTCACCTCTTCGCTTTACATTAATGGTTCATTTGGATAGGCACCTGACTTGTAATCGAGTTTTACTTGCGAATTCCATTTATTAGGTCTTGGAGCCCAGTTTTAAGTGTTTGTCCTTGATTGTTCTAGGAGGTGCCGGCGAGTAAAGCCACACTTGGGAAAGAAACTTTCGAAATTATCCTTGTTTGATCAGGTGAGTGTACCACTCCCGTGAATTATTGTTAAACTGGTTTCCTGTACTTGCGAATTGCTAGTTGAATGTCTTTCCTGACTGTTTATCTTGTATGAGACGAGGGTGTACTTTATCACACTCGTTCTCTTGCATGTACTGAACAAACTGGAATCTATTACTTGTACTTGTTATGTACTTGAACTTGTTACTTGCACTTGTTATGATGTCGTTTGGAAGAGTATCCAACGACCTTCCTGTTAAACCTGAGCTCAACCTCATGGGGAGTTAATTAAATCGAGCCAGCGAGGGCTTGGTCGAGATAATTGACAATCCATGGGTGCCTGTTCCTGGGGGAATCTTTGGGTATTGAGACTCTTGATTCCGGTATACTCGAGTATTACCATTCCTGTTCCTGTTTGGCGTTCGGGCCCGGTAAGGGGTATGTTTGGTGAACGGGATTTTGGCGTTAAAGTGGTGATCTACTGGACTGGTTCCTTTATTTGAACGTTGACGGAGGGTCAACGAGGCTGGATCAAGTATTGCAACGGGGAATTGGCTCCTGAGAGCCACCTGTATCCTTTGAATTGTGATGTTCGTTTATTTCTGTTACTTGATGCGGATATGTGTCCTATAAGTGTTTTCCCATGATTTCTACTGTTATATTTTGGTACCTCATTGAGCTTCTAGCGCACCCCGTTCCGTTATCCTCGTTTTCCTTACAGGAAACCACCTTTTGGAGACTCCGATATTTTGAAGCATGAGTTGAGCTAGTTTTAATCCTCTTTTGTGTAGCTCCTCGATGTATGGAAAACCTTAAATGTATTTTGGTCCAATGTTTTCCTTTTGAATTGTAAATTTGCAAACATGTGTATACAAAAGTGTTTAACCATGTTCATGAGTTATTTTGGTTTGGAAATGTTCTGTTCTAGGGTTGTAGAAAGTTGTTATGCTTGTTTGGATTTTCGAACGGTGAATGCTTTCTTCTCGACGTTCTCTTGAGCGTTTGGTAGGGTTTACGTTTGTTCCGGATCTGTAGTCCCGGCGAGAGCTGGGCAGGCGGTCCGCCGAACCCTTTGGTTCGCCTTAGGGTGAGGTGGGGCTGTCACAGGTGGTATCAGAGCCAGGTTCGCGTGGTCTCTGCGTGAAGTGAGCTTGGGCCAAGTGGTGTTATGGTCCCGATTCCGTGAATGTGTACGAATGTATAAGTGCTCTTTGAGCATAAGCTATGGATCGTGAAGTGTTATAAGATATAAACCTTTAGCATGGTGCTTTGGGATAGTAGATCTGTAGGTCAGGTAAGAATCTCGATTGTAGATGAATTACTCTTGGGACTGGCCAGCCCGAGTTGTGAAGTTATCTTATTTTGGGATTCTTGTACCCGACTACTAAATAGATGAGCGCCTAGGTTAGTAATGACTTGGGCGGACTAGAATTTGATTCTATGGAACGTCATGTGATGTGTTAGGGTTTCATTAAGGATGATTGACCCTGCCTAGGATATAAATCGTGTTATTCTCATAGAAAGTTTTTGGTTAGTTGCTTGTGTACCATTGGCCTAGTTAGTGCATTGTTCTCTTAATAACTTTCATGCGATTCCTTTTGTTTGAATCTGATTGACTGTTACTGTGTGATTTATCTGCTAAAGACATGATATATGTATATGGCCTACTTTTATCACTGTATTTGTATACTTTTGTTTTAATATTGTATTCGTGCTTCGACCCTAGACCGGTTAAGCCAAATGGAGGGTACTCGTAGTGGCGGGGGCCGAGGGCGTGGAACCTCAAATGAAGGAGGAAATCGGGAACCAATGTCTGGACCTAATCCTGAACCTGGAATGGATCCTAACATTGAAGGTGGCTGCCGCTATCCAACGTATGACCGACCTTTTGGCTCACGTGGTAGGACATCAAGGCCTAAATCCTATTAATCAGCAAGAGAACCCTGGTAATCATATAGAGGGTGAGGATAGAGCCCTCGAACGATTTCAGAAGTTCTCGCCACCGAAATTCCTTGGAGGACCAGACCCCGATGTGGCCGAGAGGTGGTTAGAGAAGATGATTGATATCTTTGCCGCGCTACACTACACTGAGGAGCGACATGTGACATTTGCCGTCTTCCAACTGGAGGGAGCGGCCCGATCTTGGTGGAACATCATAAGAATGAAATGGGAAAGAGAACAAACCCCAAGGACGTGGGTGAATTTTATGAGAGAGTTCAACACGAAGTATTTTCCACCCCTGATCCAGGAAAAGAATGAAGATGAGTTTATTAGACTCCGCCAGGGAACTCATACCGTCGCCGAATATGAGAGCCAGTTTACCTGGTTGTCCAAGTTCGCTCCTGAACTAATCATGACTGAGCAAAGGAGGATAAGGCGTTTTGTCCAAGGATTGAACGTTGAGATCAAGAAAGACCTTGGCTGTCGCCAACTCAATACTTTAGTGAGGCGGTAGAGAAAGCTTCCAACTGAGTTGAAAGCGAGCGGGATTTCAAGTTAGAAACTTTCAAGTTAAGAAAAGGGGATTTCCTGGAAGTACCTCAGAGCAAGGGGGATAAGGTGCGCCTCCTGAAATTGGAAGGGGAACGGGGAGTACAATACTCGAGAATGTCAAGTGGCTGCTTGACAAGGAGACTCAGTCTCCGCTTCTCGGTGGTCCCTACTAGAGCGGGTATGTGGGAAGCGAATCACACGGAGAACGCTGCTGGAAGAAAGGAAGGAATGCTGCATTGTGGGAGCGAGACCATCAATGTAAATTGCAGGCCGATCTCGAGAAGGGAGTAGGAGCCAAAGCCACCCACGACCAACGCCCTGACCAGTCAACAGGGGGAAAAGAATGGATCGAAAGTGTCAAGCTCGGGTGTACTCCTTAGAACATACATCATAGTCTCTGACCATTTGAGGACGTGGAGGGTAACGATTTCTAGTATCTCACCGTTGCCCGCCTCGAATGGTGTATAAGAAATGCAATTTGGCAGAGGAATGAAGAAACATACAAAGACATTCAATGATCCACCTGGTTAGTGAAGGGGTACAGATTGGTTAGTAAGTATGATACTCCGATTTGGCTGCGAGAAGGAGTAGTAATTTTTGTCATCGAAGAAGCACGATGATAAGGAATTTCGAGGACGAAATTCTTTCTACGGGGGAGAGAGTGTGAGACCCGTAAATCTTCCGAATTTCTGGCTTTATTTTATTTTAATTGCACATTTTCATCTTTCTTTATTAGGAAAAATTTCCAGATAATTGTTTATGCAAGCAAGATATAAGGTTTTTTTAAACTATCAATTTTTTCTAGTATAAGTTAGTTCATGTGAAAATAAGAGTCGTATATCGAATTGTGGGGACCCATAGTGCGGTAAAGTTCGATGAAATTCGGTCGCCGATTAGGTTAGTTTCGTCATCCAGCGAGTTAATGTACTAGCGTGATAAGGACAATTTTAGAGGGTTTACCAAGATGGATGATCATTGGAGAGACAAAAGGATAACTCTAAGTCTAAAAGGTGTGACAAGTGTCACTTTCTTACTCAGGGGTGGACTTTGACCATTTTATCACCTTTACTAAATCACCAAAAATTGACCCAAAATTCATCTTCTTCACAAGCTCCTTGGCCGAACTCCATATTGAGAGAAAAGAAAGAAAGCTTCAACCTTCAACTTCCATTTCTTGCACAAATCTTGCAATTCAACCATCCAAACTTGAAATTATTCCATAAAAACCTCTAGTAGGTAGGCATTGAGGAAGTTGGTGGAGGTTGTTTTGGAAGCAGAGAGCTTAAGCTATCCTTTTGTGAAGTTATCAAGGTTATGGTGTGTAAATATTCAATTTTTGTTTCCAATAATGATAAATTCATGACTTGTGAAGGTTAGTTAGGTGATTTTGTGGAGGTTTTCATGACTTTTGGTGGTGTTTGATGAATTTTTGATTTTATGCAAAATTTTTCTGTTTTTATATGTTTAATGTTGTTTGACCATTATGATGGTCTAGTATGGGTTAGAATGAAGCTTTGGTATGATAATTGTAATGATTAGTGGAAAATTTCTGGTTTGAAGCAAAAAATTCCAGATTAGGGTTTCTATGAAGCCTGTTCTGTCCGGTACTATTCGACTAGGTTAAAGGCCGAATTAGCCTTGGGTTAAAACATAAAAGTTTAGATAATGATGCTTCTGAGGTTGCCTACAAAATTGTCAAGCGCAATCGGAGCAACGTACTGTGAAAAGACTGAAATACCCATGCTGCCCTGTTTCTATCCGAACATGCTAATCAGCTTTTGTAATTGGTTGTTTTGACCCGGAATACTACTGATTTGGTTGTCGATGTCTTCTTAATACTTATAGCCTTGTATCTTAGCTTTGAAATGGCTTTGGAATCACTTGAATTGGAGTTGTATATACTGAGATATGACTGAATGAATCAGGACTGCCACAGTAAACTTTGAATTGGAAAATCTGGGGATGTTTTGGTAAATTTGACCTAGATACATTGCAAACTGGACTGAGTGGCCTTCTTCAACATTGTAACCCTTTCTCTTAGCTTCGAAATGGTGTAAATTACACCACAATCTGACAAGGATAGCTTCAGTTGTGTTAATTCCGCTAAGCAACAGCAAACCTGCCTTTTGTTTTCCAACCCAAACTTCGTTTCCGCATATGTCCTAGTTTGATTTTGCACTTATACGTTCCATATGATTTTACTCTAGTGATATGTGGATTCGGTTTATGACTCGTATTCGAGCCTTATTGTGGCGCTAATTAAAGGTGTTTGATAGCTTGTGATTTGTGGGTGTTGAGATTTGGTTGGAAAGTAAAGAAAGACAAGGGAAATGCTGTCGAAATTTTCGCGGAGCTTCTGCACAGTCTCGGGAAATTTGCTATATCTTGATGTAGGAATGTCGGAATTGAGTTCCGTTTGTTGCGTTTTAAACTAGATTCATAGGGCTATAAACCATGTAAATTTCAGACCCTGTTTATTTCTGTACCATTTATGGTGATTTTTCAAATTTGACTGAAATATTGTACCTGTTCTGTCTTTCACTGGATAAAGCAGCAACTCGAGGCTTGAATTTGACTGACTTGCGTTCTGAATTTTATGAGGGTGTTTTCTGGAAAGTTATAGCCCTTTGAATGTATTTTCCAACGGTATAACTTTTACTAATTTTAGACTTACAAAACTTGAGATATGATTTTTCATATAGGGTTGCGCGAAACTGGAAAATCCTGTTTTCCTAGTATCGATCTTACTTTCATTTTCTACTTCAAATTTGGAGTTGGTCAATCATTGTAGGCAGGGTTTTGAGGTTGTTCATGCCTTTAGGACTAATCGTTATCTTTTCACTCCAAAGTCACCTCTTCGCTTTACATTAATGGTTCATTTGGATAGGCACCTGACTTGTAATCGAGTTTTACTTGCGAATTCCATTTATTAGGTCTTGGAGCCCAGTCTTAAGTGTTTGTACTTGATTGTTCTAGGAGGTGCCGGCGAGTAAAGCCACACTTGGGAAAGAAACTTTCGAAATTATCCTTGTTTGATCAGGTGAGTGTACCACTCCCGTGAATTATTGTTAAACTGGTTTCCTGTACTTGCGAATTGCTAGTTGAATGTCTTTCCTGACTGTTTATCTTGTATGAGACGAGGGTGTACTTTATCACACTCGTTCTCTTGCCTGTACTGAACAAACTGGAATCTATTACTTGTACTTGTTATGTACTTGAACTTGTTACTTGCACTTGTTATGATGTCGTTTGGAAGAGTATCCAACGACCTTCCTGTTAAACCTGAGCTCAACCTCATGGGGAGTTAATTAAATCGAGTCAGCGAGGGCTTGGTCGAGATAATTGACAATCCATGGGTGCCTGTTCCTGGGGGAATCTTTGGGTATTGAGACTCTTGATTCCGGTATACTCGAGTATTACCATTCCTGTTCCTGTTTGGCGTTCGGGCCCGGTAAGGGGTATGTTTGGTGAACGGGATTTTGGCGTTAAAGTGATGATCTACTGGACTGGTTCCTTTATTTGAACGTTGACGGAGGGTCAACGAGGCTGGATCAAGTATTGCAACGGGGAATTGGCTCCTGAGAGCCACCTGTATCCTTTGAATTGCGATGTTCGTTTATTTCTGTTACTTGATGCGGATATGTGTCCTATAAGTGTTTTCCCATGATTTCTACTGTTATATTTTGGTACCTCATTGAGCTTCTAGCGCACCCCGTTCCGTTATCCTCGTTTTCCTTGCAGGAAACCACCTTTTGGAGACTCCGATATTTTGAAGCATGAGTTGAGCTAGTTTTAATCCTCTTTTGTGTAGCTCCTCGATGTATGGAAAACCTTAAATGTATTTTGGTCCAATGTTTTCCTTTTGAATTGTAAATTTGCAAACATGTGTATACAAAAGTGTTTAACCATGTTCATGAGTTATTTTGGTTTGGAAATGTTCTGTTCTAGGGTTGTAGAAAGTTGTTATGCTTGTTTGGATTTTCGGACGGTGAATGCTTTCTTCTCGACGTTCTCTTGAGCGTTTGGTAGGGTTTACGTTTGTTCTGGATCTGTAGTCCCGGCGAGAGCTGGGCAGGCGGTCCGCCGAACCCTTTGGTTCGCCTTAGGGTGAGGTGGGGCTGTCACAGGTGGTATCAGAGCCAGGTTCGCGTGGTCTCTGCGCGGAGTGAGCTTGGGCCAAGTGGTGTTATGGTCCCGATTCCGTGAATGTGTACGAATGTATAAGTGCTCTTTGAGCATAAGCTATGGATCGTGAAGTGTTATAAGATATAAACCTTTAGCATGGTGCTTTGGGCTAGTAGATCTGTAGGTCAGGTAAGAATCTCGATTGTAGATGAATTACTCTTGGGACTGGCCAGCCCGAGTTGTGAAGTTATCTTATTTTGGGATTCTTGTACCCGACTACTAAATAGATGAGCGCCTAGGTTAGTAATGACTTGGGCGGACTAGAATTTGATTCTATGGAACGTCATGTGATGTGTTAGGGTTTCATTAAGGATGATTGACCCTGCCTAGGATATAAATCGTGTTATTCTCATAGAAAGTTTTTGGTTAGTTGCTTGTGTACCATTGGCCTAGTTAGTGCATTGTTCTCTTAATAACTTTCATGCGATTCCTTTTGTTTGAATCTGATTGACTGTTACTGTGTGATTTATCTGCTAAAGACATGATATATGTATATGGCCTACTTTTATCACTGTATTTGTATACTTTTGTTTTAATATTGTATTCGTGCTTCGACCCTAGACCGGTTAAGCCAAATGGAGGGTACTCGTAGTGGCCGGGGCCGAGGGCGTGGAACCTCAAATGAAGGAGGAAATCGGGAACCAATGTCTGGACCTAATCCTGAACCTGGAATGGATCCTAACATTGAAGGTGGCTGCCGCTATCCAACGTATGACCGACCTTTTGGCTCACGTGGTAGGACATCAAGGCCAAAATCCTATTAATCAGCAAGAGAACCCTGGTAATCATATAGAGGGTGAGGATAGAGCCCTCGAACGATTTCAGAAGTTCTCGCCACCGAAATTCCTTGGAGGACCAGACCCCGATGTGGCCGAGAGGTGGTTAGAGAAGATGATTGATATCTTTGCCGCGCTACACTACACTGAGGAGCGACATGTGACATTTGCCGTCTTCCAACTGGAGGGAGCGGCCCGATCTTGGTGGAACATCATAAGAATGAAATGGGAAAGAGAACAAACCCCAAGGACGTGGGTGAATTTTATGAGAGAGTTCAACACGAAGTATTTTCCACCCCTGATCCAGGAAAAGAATGAAGATGAGTTTATTAGACTCCGCCAGGGAACTCAAACCGTCGCCGAATATGAGAGCCAGTTTACCTGGTTGTCCAAGTTCGCTCCTGAACTAATCATGACTGAGCAAAGGAGGATAAGGCATTTTGTCCAAGGATTGAACGTTGAACATCATAGAAACATCATAAGAATGAAATGGAAAGAGAAAAACCCCAAACGTGCGTGAATTTATGAGAGAGTTCACACGAAGTATTTCCACCCCTGATCCAGTGAAAAGAATTGAAGATGAGTTTATTAGACTTCCGCCAGGAACTCATACCGTCGCCGAATATGAGAGCCAGTTTACCTGGTTGTTCCAGTTCGCTCCTGCACTATCATGACTGAGCAAAGGAGGATAAGGCATTTGTCCAAGGACCTCTTACCAGAACTAGCCTCTTGAAACGTTGAATCCGAAAAGACCTGCGTCGCCCAACTCAATCTTTTAGTGATGCGGTAGAGAAAGCTCAACGAGTTCGAACGCGCATTTCAAGTTAAACTTTCAATTAAGAAAAGGGATTCCTGGAAGTACCCTCAGAGCAAGGATAGGTGCGCCTCCTAAATTGGAAGGAAACGGGGTGAGTACATTACCGAGAATGTCAAGTGGTGCCTTAAAGGAGACTCATCTCCGCTTCTCGTGGTCCCTTGCGGTACTGTGGGAAGCCGATCACACGGAGAACGTCTGCTGAAGAAAGAAGGAGCCTGCATTTGGAGCGCGACCATCAAATCCAAATTCCCAGGCGATCCGAAAGGGAGTAGGAGCCAACAGCCAACCACGACCAACCCTGACCAGTCAAAGGGGGAAAAGAATGGATCGAAAGTGTCAGCTCGGGTGTACTCCTTAGAACAACATCAAGTCTCTGACCCATTTGAGGACGTGGAGGGTAAGATTCTAGTATCTCACTGTTTGCCCGCTCGAATGGTGTATAAGAAATGCAATTTGGCAAGGAAGAAGAAACTATACCAAAGAATTCAATGATCCTGGTTAGTGAAGGGGTACAGATTGGTTAGCTAAGTATGATACTCGATTTGGCTGCGAGAAGGAAGTAGTAAAATTTTTGTGTCCCGAAGAAGACGATGATAAGGAATTTCGAGGACGAAAATCTTTTAAGGGGGAGAGAGTGTGAGGACCCGTAAATCTTTCCGAATTTCTGGACTTTATTTTATTTAATTGCACACTTTTATACCTTTTCTTTATTAGAAAAATTTCCCAGATAATTTTTATGAGCAAATATAGTTTTTAAATCATTTTTTCTAGTATAAGTTAGTTCATGTGAAATTAAGAGTGTATATCGAATGTGGGACCCACTAGTGCGGTAAGTTCGATGAAATTCGGCCGATTAGGTTACGTTTAGTATCTAGCGATTAATGTACTAGGTGATAAGAGACAATTAGAGGTTACCAAGATGGATGATCATTGGAGAGACAAAAGGATAACTCTAAGTCTAAAAGGTGTGACAAGTGTCACTTTCTTACTCAAGGGTGGACTTTGACCATTTTATCACCTTTACTAAATCACCAAAAATTGACCCAAAATTCATCTTCTTCACAAGCTCCTTGGCCGAACTCCATATTGAGAGAAAAGAAAGAAAGCTTCAACCTTCAACTTCCATTTCTTGCACAAATCTTGCAATTCAACCATCCAAACTTGAAATTATTCCATAAAAACCTCTAGCTAGGTAGGATTGAGGAAGTTGGTGGAGTTGTTTTGGAAGCAAGAGACTTAAGCTACTATCTTTTGTGAGTTATCAAGGTTCATGCTATATGGCTGTGCTAAATATTCATTGTTTTGTTTCCAATAAATGTGTGAATCATGACTTGTGAGGTAGTTAGCCGTGATCTTTGTAGGAGGTTTTCATGACTTTTGGTGCAGTGTTTTGATGAATTTTGATTTTATGCATAATTTTTTCTGTTTTTATATGTTTAATGTTGATTACATGGGCCATGTATGCATGGTCTAGTATGGGTTAGACATGAAGCATTTGGTAATGATATTGTCAAGGCTTAGTGGAAAATTTTTGGTTTGCAAGCCACAAAAAATTCCAGAATTAGGGTTTCTTTTAGGCCTGTTCTGCCCGGTACTATTTGACTAGGTTAGAGGCCGAATTAGCCTTGGGTTAAAACATAAAAGTTGTAGATAATGATGTTCTGAGTTGCCTACAAAATTTCAGCGCAATCGGAGCAACGTAACCTGTGAAAAGACTGAAATACCCATGCTGCCCTATTTCTATCCGAACATGCTAATCAGCTTTTGTAATTGGTTGTTTTGACCCGGAATACTACTGATTTGGTTGTCGATGTCTTCTTAATTACTTATTAAGCCTTGTATCTTAGCTTTCAAATGGCTTTGGAATCACTTGAATTGGAGTTGTATATACTGAGATATGACTGAATGAATCAGGACTGCCACAGTAAACTTTGAATTGGAAAATCTGGGGATGTTTTGGTAAATTTGACCTAGATACATTGCAAACTGGACTGAGTGGCCTTCTTCAACATTGTAACCCTTTCTCTTAGCTTCGAAATGGTGTAAATTACACAACAATCCGACAAGGATAGCTTCAGTTGTGTTAATTCCGCTAAGCAACAGCAAACCTGCCTTTTGTTTTCCAACCCAAACTTCGTTTCCGCATATGTCCTAGTTTGATTTTGCACTTATACGTTCCATATGATTTTACTCTAGTGATATGTGGATTCGGTTTATGACTCGTATTCGAGCCTTATTGTGGCGCTAATTAAAGGTGTTTGATAGCTTGTGATTTGTGGGTGTTGAGGTTTGGTTGGAAAGTAAAGAAAGACAAGGGAAATGCTGTCGAAATTTTCGCGGAGCTTCTGCACAGTCTCGGGAAATTTGCTATATCTTGATGTAGGAATGTCGGAATTGAGTTCCGTTTGTTGCGTTTTAAACTAGATTCATAGGGTTATAAACCATGTAAATTTCAGACCCTGTTTATGTCTGTACCATTTATGGTGATTTTTCAAAGTTGACTGAAATATTGTACCTGTTCTGTCTTTCACTGGATAAAGCAGCAACTCGAGGCTTGAATTTGACTGACTTGCGTTCTGAATTTTATGAGGGTGTTTTCTGGAAAGTTATAGCCCTTTGAATGTATTTTCCAACGGTATAACTTTTACTAATTTTGGACTTACAAAACTTGAGATATGATTTTTCATATAGGGTTGCGCGAAACTGGAAAATCCTGTTTTCCTAGTATCGATCTTACTTTCATTTTCTACTTCAAATTTGGAGTTGGTCAATCATTGTAGGTAGGGTTTTGAGGTTGTTCATGCCTTTAGGACTAATCGTTATCTTTTCACTCCAAAGTCACCTCTTCGCTTTACATTAATGGTTCATTTGGATAGGCACCTGACTTGTAATCGAGTTTTACTTGCGAATTCCATTTATTAGGTCTTGGAGCCCAGTCTTAAGTGTTTGTCCTTGATTGTTCTAGGAGGTGCCGACGAGTAAAGCCACACTTGGGAAAGAAACTTTCGAAATTATCCTTGTTTGATCAGGTGAGTGTACCACTCCCGTGAATTATTGTTAAACTGGTTTCCTGTACTTGCGAATTGCTAGTTGAATGTCTTTCCTGACTGTTTATCTTGTATGAGACGAGGGTGTACTTTATCACACTCGTTCTCTTGCCTGTACTGAACAAACTGGAATCTATTACTTGTACTTGTTATGTACTTGAACTTGTTACTTGCACTTGTTATGATGTCGTTTGGAAGAGTATCCAACGACCTTCCTGTTAAACCTGAGCTCAACCTCATGGGGAGTTAATTAAATCGAGTCAGCGAGGGCTTGGTCGAGATAATTGACAATCCATGGGTGCCTGTTCCTGGGGGAATCTTTGGGTATTGAGACTCTTGATTCCGGTATACTCGAGTATTACCATTCCTGTTCCTGTTTGGCGTTCGGGCCCGGTAAGGGGTATGTTTGGTGAACGGGATTTTGGCGTTAAAGTGGTGATCTACTGGACTGGTTCCTTTATTTGAACGTTGACGGAGGGTCAACGAGGCTGGATCAAGTATTGCAACGGGGAATTGGCTCCTGAGAGCCACCTGTATCCTTTGAATTGTGATGTTCGTTTATTTCTGTTACTTGATGCGGATATGTGTCCTATAAGTGTTTTCCCATGATTTCTACTGTTATATTTTGGTACCTCATTGAGCTTCTAGCGCACCCCGTTCCGTTATCCTCGTTTTCCTTACAGGAAACCACCTTTTGGAGACTCCGATATTTTGAAGCATGAGTTGAGCTAGTTTTAATCCTCTTTTGTGTAGCTCCTCGATGTATGGAAAACCTTAAATGTATTTTGGTCCAATGTTTTCCTTTTGAATTGTAAATTTGCAAACATGTGTATACAAAAGTGTTTAACCATGTTCATGAGTTATTTTGGTTTGGAAATGTTCTGTTCTAGGGTTGTAGAAAGTTGTTATGCTTGTTTGGATTTTCGGACGGTGAATGCTTTCTTCTCGACGTTCTCTTGAGCGTTTGGTAGGGTTTACGTTTGTTCCGGATCTGTAGTCCCGGCGAGAGCTGGGCAGGCGGTCCGCCGAACCCTTTGGTTCGCCTTAGGGTGAGGTGGGGCTGTCACAGGTGGTATCAGAGCCAGGTTCGCGTGGTCTCTGCGCGGAGTGAGCTTGGGCCAAGTGGTGTTATGGTCCCGATTCCGTGAATGTGTACGAATGTATAAGTGCTCTTTGAGCATAAGCTATGGATCGTGAAGTGTTATAAGATATAAACCTTTAGCATGGTGCTTTGGGATAGTAGATCTGTAGGTCAGGTAAGAATCTCGATTGTAGATGAATTACTCTTGGGACTGGCCAGCCCGAGTTGTGAAGTTATCTTATTTTGGGATTCTTGTACCCGACTACTAAATAGATGAGCGCCTAGGTTAGTAATGACTTGGGCGGACTAGAATTTGATTCTATGGAACGTCATGTGATGTGTTAGGGTTTCATTAAGGATGATTGACCCTGCCTAGGATATAAATCGTGTTATTCTCATAGAAAGTTTTTGGTTAGTTGCTTGTGTACCATTGGCCTAGTTAGTGCATTGTTCTCTTAATAACTTTCATGCGATTCCTTTTGTTTGAATCTGATTGACTGTTACTGTGTGATTTATCTGCTAAAGACATGATATATGTATATGGCCTACTTTTATCACTGTATTTGTATACTTTTGTTTTAATATTGTATTCGTGCTTCGACCCTAGACCGGTTAAGCCAAATGGAGGGTACTCGTAGTGGCCGGGGCCGAGGGCGTGGAACCTCAAATGAAGGAGGAAATCGGGAACCAATGTCTGGACCTAATCCTGAACCTGGAATGGATCCTAACATTCAGGTGGCTGCCGCTATCCAACGTATGACCGACCTTTTGGCTCACGTGGTAGGACATCAAGGCCAAAATCCTATTAATCAGCAAGAGAACCCTGGTAATCACATAGAGGGTGAGGATAGAGCCCTCGAACGATTTCAGAAGTTCTCGCCACCGAAATTCCTTGGAGGACCAGACCCCGATGTGGCCGAGAGGTGGTTAGAGAAGATGATTGATATCTTTGCCGCGCTACACTACACTGAGGAGCGACATGTGACATTTGCCGTCTTCCAACTGGAGGGAGTGGCCCGATCTTGGTGGAACATCATAAGAATGAAATGGGAAAGAGAACAAACCCCAAGGACGTGGGTGAATTTTATGAGAGAGTTCAACACGAAGTATTTTCCACCCCTGATCCAGGAAAAGAATGAAGATGAGTTTATTAGACTCCGCCAGGGAACTCAAACCGTCGCCGAATATGAGAGCCAGTTTACCTGGTTGTCCAAGTTCGCTCCTGAACTAATCATGACTGAGCAAAGGAGGATAAGGCATTTTGTCCAAGGATTGAACGTTGAGATCCAGAAAGACCTGGCTGTCGCCCAACTCAATACTTTTAGTGATGCGGTAGAGAAAGCTCAACGAGTTGAAAGCGCGCGATTTCAAGTTAGAAACTTTCAAGTTAAGAAAAGGGGATTTCCTGGAAGTACCTCAGAGCAAGGGGATAAGGGTACGCCTCCTAAGATTGGAAGGGGAAACGGGGGAGTACAATTACCGAGAATGTCAAGTGGTGCCTTACAAAGAGACTCAGTCTCCGCTTCTCGTGGTCCCTGCGGGTACTGTGGGAAGCCGAATCACACGGAGAACGTCTGCTGGAAGAAAGGAAGGAAATGCCTGCATTGTGGGAGCGCAGACCATCAAATCGCAAATTGCCCAGGCCGATCTCGAGAAGGGAGTAGGAGCCAACAGCCAACCACGACCAACCCTGACCAGTCAAAGGGGGAAAAGAATGGATCGAAAGTGTCAGCTCGGGTGTACTCCTTAGAACAACATCAAGTCTCTGACCCATTTGAGGACGTGGAGGGTAAGATTCTAGTATCTCACTGTTTGCCCGCTCGAATGGTGTATAAGAAATGCAATTTGGCAAGGAAGAAGAAACTATACCAAAGAATTCAATGATCCTGGTTAGTGAAGGGGTACAGATTGGTTAGCTAAGTATGATACTCGATTTGGCTGCGAGAAGGAAGTAGTAAAATTTTTGTATCCCGAAGAAGACGATGATAAGGAATTTCGAGGACGAAATTCTTTTAAGGGGGAGAGAGTGTGAGGACCCGTAAATCTTTCCGAATTTCTGGACTTTATTTTATTTAATTGCACACTTTTATACCTTTTCTTTATTAGAAAAATTTCCCAGATAATTTTTATGAGCAAATATAGTTTTTAAATCATTTTTTCTAGTATAAGTTAGTTCATGTGAAATTAAGAGTGTATATCGAATGTGGGACCCACTAGTGCGGTAAGTTCGATGAAATTCGGCCGATTAGGTTACGTTTAGTATCCAGCGATTAATGTACTAGGTGATAAGAGACAATTAGAGGTTACCAAGATGGATGATCATTGGAGAGACAAAAGGATAACTCTAAGTCTAAAAGGTGTGACAAGTGTCACTTTCTTACTCAAGGGTGGACTTTGACCATTTTATCACCTTTACTAAATCACCAAAAATTGACCCAAAATTCATCTTCTTCACAAGCTCCTTGGCCGAACTCCATATTGAGAGAAAAGAAAGAAAGCTTCAACCTTCAACTTCCATTTCTTGCACAAATCTTGCAATTCAACCATCCAAACTTGAAATTATTCCATAAAAACCTCTAGCTAGGTAGGATTGAGGAAGTTGGTGGAGTTGTTTTGGAAGCAAGAGACTTAAGCTACTACCTTTTGTGAGTTATCAAGGTATGGTGTGTAAATATTCATTGTTTGTTTCCAATAATGGTGAATTCATGACTTGTGAAGGTTAGTTAGGTGATTTTGTGGAGGTTTTCATGACTTTTGGTGGTGTTTGATGAATTTTTGATTTTATGCATAATTTTTCTGTTTTTATATGTTTAATGTTGATTGGCCATGTATGATGGTCTAGTATGGGTTAGAATGAAGCTTTGGTATGATAATTGTAAGGATTAGTGGAAAATTTTTGGTTTGAAGCAAAAAAATTCCAGATTAGGGTTTCTTTTAGGCCTGTTCTGCCCGGTACTATTTGACTAGGTTAGAGGCCGAATTAGCCTTGGGTTAAAACATAAAAGTTGTAGATAATGATGTTCTGAGTTGCCTACAAAATTTCAGCGCAATCGGAGCAACGTAACCTGTGAAAAGACTGAAATACCCCTGCTGCCCTGTTTCTATCCGAACATGCTAATCAGCTTTTGTAATTGGTTGTTTTGACCCGGAATACTACTGATTTGGTTGTCGATGTCTTCTTAATACTTATAGCCTTGTATCTTAGCTTTCAAATGGCTTTGGAATCACTTGAATTGGAGTTGTATATACTGAGATATGACTGAATGAATCAGGACTGCCACAGTAAACTTTGAATTGGAAAATCTGGGGATGTTTTGGTAAATTTGACCTAGATACATTGCAAACTGGACTGAGTGGCCTTCTTCAACATTGTAACCCTTTCTCTTAGCTTCGAAATGGTGTAAATTACACCACAATCCGACAAGGATAGCTTCAGTTGTGTTAATTCCGCTAAGCAACAGCAAACCTGCCTTTTGTTTTCCAACCCAAACTTCGTTTCCGCATATGTCCTAGTTTGATTTTGCACTTATACGTTCCATATGATTTTACTCTAGTGATATGTGGATTCGGTTTATGACTCGTATTCGAGCCTTATTGTGGCGCTAATTAAAGGTGTTTGATAGCTTGTGATTTGTGGGTGTTGAGGTTTGGTTGGAAAGTAAAGAAAGACAAGGGAAATGCTGTCGAAATTTTCGCGGAGCTTCTGCACAGTCTCGGGAAATTTGCTATATCTTGATGTAGGAATGTCGGAATTGAGTTCCGTTTGTTGCGTTTTAAACTAGATTCATAGGGCTATAAACCATGTAAATTTCAGACCCTGTTTATGTCTGTACCATTTATGGTGATTTTTCAAAGTTGACTGAAATATTGTACCTGTTCTGTCTTTCACTGGATAAAGCAGCAACTCGAGGCTTGAATTTGACTGACTTGCGTTCTGAATTTTATGAGGGTGTTTTCTGGAAAGTTATAGCCCTTTGAATGTATTTTCCAACGGTATAACTTTTACTAATTTTGGACTTACAAAACTTGAGATATGATTTTTCATATAGGGTTGCGCGAAACTGGAAAATCCTGTTTTCCTAGTATCGATCTTACTTTCATTTTCTACTTCAAATTTGGAGTTGGTCAATCATTGTAGGCAGGGTTTTGAGGTTGTTCATGCCTTTAGGACTAATCGTTATCTTTTCACTCCAAAGTCACCTCTTCGCTTTACATTAATGGTTCATTTGGATAGGCACCTGACTTGTAATCGAGTTTTACTTGCGAATTCCATTTATTAGGTCTTGGAGCCCAGTTTTAAGTGTTTGTCCTTGATTGTTCTAGGAGGTGCCGGCGAGTAAAGCCACACTTGGGAAAGAAACTTTCGAAATTATCCTTGTTTGATCAGGTGAGTGTACCACTCCCGTGAATTATTGTTAAACTGGTTTCCTGTACTTGCGAATTGCTAGTTGAATGTCTTTCCTGACTGTTTATCTTGTATGAGACGAGGGTGTACTTTATCACACTCGTTCTCTTGCATGTACTGAACAAACTGGAATCTATTACTTGTACTTGTTATGTACTTGAACTTGTTACTTGCACTTGTTATGATGTCGTTTGGAAGAGTATCCAACGACCTTCCTGTTAAACCTGAGCTCAACCTCATGGGGAGTTAATTAAATCGAGCCAGCGAGGGCTTGGTCGAGATAATTGACAATCCATGGGTGCCTGTTCCTGGGGGAATCTTTGGGTATTGAGACTCTTGATTCCGGTATACTCGAGTATTACCATTCCTGTTCCTGTTTGGCGTTCGGGCCCGGTAAGGGGTATGTTTGGTGAACGGGATTTTGGCGTTAAAGTGGTGATCTACTGGACTGGTTCCTTTATTTGAACGTTGACGGAGGGTCAACGAGGCTGGATCAAGTATTGCAACGGGGAATTGGCTCCTGAGAGCCACCTGTATCCTTTGAATTGTGATGTTCGTTTATTTCTGTTACTTGATGCGGATATGTGTCCTATAAGTGTTTTCCCATGATTTCTACTGTTATATTTTGGTACCTCATTGAGCTTCTAGCGCACCCCGTTCCGTTATCCTCGTTTTCCTTACAGGAAACCACCTTTTGGAGACTCCGATATTTTGAAGCATGAGTTGAGCTAGTTTTAATCCTCTTTTGTGTAGCTCCTCGATGTATGGAAAACCTTAAATGTATTTTGGTCCAATGTTTTCCTTTTGAATTGTAAATTTGCAAACATGTGTATACAAAAGTGTTTAACCATGTTCATGAGTTATTTTGGTTTGGAAATGTTCTGTTCTAGGGTTGTAGAAAGTTGTTATGCTTGTTTGGATTTTCGGACGGTGAATGCTTTCTTCTCGACGTTCTCTTGAGCGTTTGGTAGGGTTTACGTTTGTTCCGGATCTGTAGTCCCGGCGAGAGCTGGGCAGGCGGTCCGCCGAACCCTTTGGTTCGCCTTAGGGTGAGGTGGGGCTGTCACAGGTGGTATCAGAGCCAGGTTCGCGTGGTCTCTGCGCGGAGTGAGCTTGGGCCAAGTGGTGTTATGGTCCCGATTCCGTGAATGTGTACGAATGTATAAGTGCTCTTTGAGCATAAGCTATGGATCGTGAAGTGTTATAAGATATAAACCTTTAGCATGGTGCTTTGGGATAGTAGATCTGTAGGTCAGGTAAGAATCTCGATTGTAGATGAATTACTCTTGGGACTGGCCAGCCCGAGTTGTGAAGTTATCTTATTTTGGGATTCTTGTACCCGACTACTAAATAGATGAGCGCCTAGGTTAGTAATGACTTGGGCGGACTAGAATTTGATTCTATGGAACGTCATGTGATGTGTTAGGGTTTCATTAAGGATGATTGACCCTGCCTAGGATATAAATCGTGTTATTCTCATAGAAAGTTTTTGGTTAGTTGCTTGTGTACCATTGGCCTAGTTAGTGCATTGTTCTCTTAATAACTTTCATGCGATTCCTTTTGTTTGAATCTGATTGACTGTTACTGTGTGATTTATCTGCTAAAGACATGATATATGTATATGGCCTACTTTTATCACTGTATTTGTATACTTTTGTTTTAATATTGTATTCGTGCTTCGACCCTAGACCGGTTAAGCCAAATGGAGGGTACTCGTAGTGGCCGGGGCCGAGGGCGTGGAACCTCAAATGAAGGAGGAAATCGGGAACCAATGTCTGGACCTAATCCTGAACCTGGAATGGATCCTAACATTGAAGGTGGCTGCCGCTATCCAACGTATGACCGACCTTTTGGCTCACGTGGTAGGACATCAAGGCCAAAATCCTATTAATCAGCAAGAGAACCCTGGTAATCATATAGAGGGTGAGGATAGAGCCCTCGAACGATTTCAGAAGTTCTCGCCACCGAAATTCCTTGGAGGACCAGACCCCGATGTGGCCGAGAGGTGGTTAGAGAAGATGATTGATATCTTTGCCGCGCTACACTACACTGAGGAGCGACATGTGACATTTGCCGTCTTCCAACTGGAGGGAGCGGCCCGATCTTGGTGGAACATCATAAGAATGAAATGGGAAAGAGAACAAACCCCAAGGACGTGGGTGAATTTTATGAGAGTTCAACACGAAGTATTTTCCACCCCTGATCCAGGAAAAGAATGAAGATGAGTTTATTAGACTCCGCCAGGGAACTCAAACCGTCGCCGAATATGAGAGCCAGTTTACCTGGTTGTCCAAGTTCGCTCCTGAACTAATCATGACTGAGCAAAGGAGGATAAGGCGTTTTGTCCAAGGATTGAACGTTGAGATCCAGAAAGACGTGGCTGTCGCCCAACTCAATACTTTTAGTGATGCGGTAGAGAAAGCTCAACGAGTTGAAAGCGCGCGATTTCAAGTTAGAAACTTTCAAGTTAAGAAAAGGGGATTTCCTGGAAGTACCTCAGAGCAAGGGGATAAGGGTGCGCCTCCTAAGATTGGAAGGGGAAACGGGGGAGTACAATTACCGAGAATGTCAAGTGGTGCCTTAAAAAGAGACTCAGTCTCCGCTTCTCGTGGTCCCTGCGGGTACTGTGGGAAGCCGAATCACACGGAGAACGTCTACTGGAAGAAAGGAAGGAAATGCCTGCATTGTGGGAGCGCAGACCATCAAATCGCAAATTGCCCAGGCCGATCTCGAGAAGGGAGTAGGAGCCAACAGCCAACCACGACCAACCCTGACCAGTCAAAGGGGGAAAAGAATGGATCGAAAGTGTCAGCTCGGGTGTACTCCTTAGAACAACATCAAGTCTCTGACCCATTTGAGGACGT